>NW_024070186.1:99216721-99463676 GCF_014754425.2 Oryx dammah
TTGAGAGTTTTTACCATGTGTTTAATTTGTTGAGAGTTTTTACCATGAAAGGATGCTAAATTCTGTCAGATGTTTTTCTGCATATATTGAGATGGTCATGTGATTTTTATCCTTCATTTTTTTAATGCAGTGTAGCATATTTATTGATTTGTATATGTTGAGCCATCCTTGCATCCTCGGAATAAATCCCACTTGATCATGGCATCTGGTCCCATCACTTCATGGGAAATAGATGGGGAAACAGTGGAAACAGTGTCAGACTTTATTTTGGGGGGCTCCAAAATCACTACAGATGGTGATTGCAGCAGCCATGAAATTAAAAGACGCTTACTCCCTTGGAAGAAAAGTTATGACCAACCTAGATAGCATATTCAAAAACAGAGACATTACTTTGCTGACTAAGGCCCGTCTAGTCAAGGCTATGGTTTTTCCAGTAGTCATGTATGGATGTGAGTGTTGGACTGTGAAGAAGGCTAAGCGCCGAAGAATTGATGCTTTTGAACTGTGGTGTTGGAGAAGACTCTTGAGAGTCCCTTGGACAGCAAGGAGATCCAACCAGTCCATTCTGAAGGAGATCAGCCCTGGGATTTCTTTGGAAGGAATGATGCTAAAGCTGAAACTCCAGTACTTTGGCCACCTCATGCGAAGAGTTGACTCATTGGAAAAGACTCTGATGCTGGGAGGGATTGGGGGCAGGAGGAGAAGGGGACGACAGAGGATGAGATGGCTGGATGGCTCACTGACTCAATGAACATGAGTCTGAGTGAACTCTGGGAGTTGGTGATGGACAGGGAGGCCTGGCGTGCTGCGATTTATGGGATCGCAAAGAGTCAGACACGACTGAGCGACTGAACTGACTTGACTGATCATGGTGTATGATTCCTTAATGTACTGTTGAAATTGGTTTGCTGGTATTTTGTTGAGGATTTTTGCATCTTGCTCTAAGATTTCTTGTCATGTTCTTGTCTGGTTCTGATATTAGGATATTGCTGGCCTTGTAAGTTTGAAAGTGTTTGTTCTTCAAATTTTTGGAAGATTTTGAGAAGGATTAATATTAATTTTTCTTTAAATATTTGGTAGAATTCACTAATGAAACCCTCATCGTGGATTTTTCTTTGTTGGAAGATTTTGATACTGATTCCATTTTCTTATCATTCTGTTCAGAATTTCTCTTCATGATTCAATGTTGGTAGTTTGTATGTTTCTAGTAATTCAACTATTTCTTCTAGTATCTCTGTTTGTTGGCATATATTATTCATAGTAGTTTTCTACGATCGTTAGTGTTTCTGTGTTATCAATTGTAATGTCTATTTCTGATTTTGTGTCTTCTCCTTTTTCTTCGTCTGGTTAAAGTTTCTTTGGTCTTTGCTATTGTCTTTCTAGTCTCTGTTTCTCCTGCTCTGATGCTTGTTATTTCCTTCCTTTTGCTAAATTTGAACTTAGTTCTTCTTTTTCTAGTTCTTTGAGGTATAAAATTAGGTTGTTTATTTGTACCCTTCCTTTTTTTTTTATGTAGCCATTTATCACTAAAAAATTCCTTCTTCATGTTGCCTTTCCTGCATCCATAGTTTTTACCATGCTATGTTTTCATTTTTGTTTGTCTGAAGGTACTTTTAAACTTTTCTTCTTGTTTTCTCTATGATCCAATCACCATTCAAGAGAGTGCTGTTTAGTTTTCATGTATTTGTGAATTTTCCAGATGCCTTGCCTGTTGTTGATCTAGTTTTATTCCAAGTGATTATAAAAATTACTTGGTATGGTTTCAGTTTTATTAAATTTGTTGACTTTGTTTTGTGACCTAACAAGATCTCTCTTGGGCAGTGTGTTCCATACACTCATTGAGAAGGATGTGTATTCTTCTGCTGTTGTATAGAAGGTCCTGTATATGAATTTTCATTGATCTAGAGTGTTTGCATCAGCTGTTTCTTTATTGATTTTCTGGATAGATGTTCTACTCACAGGTGTAAGCAGGGTGTTGAAGTCCCCCCCTGTTGTTATATTGCTGTCAGGTGCATGGGTTTATTTCTGGGCTTTCTATCTTGTCCTATTGGTCTGTGTTTCTGTTCTTCTGCCAGTACCATATTGTCTTGATGACTATAGCTTTGTGGTATAATCTGAAGTCAGGAAGGTTGATTCCTCCAGCTCCATTCTTCTTTCTCAGGACTGCTTTGGCTATTCAGGGTCTTTTGTGTTGCCATATGAATTGTGAAATTTTTTGTTCTAATGCTGTGAAAAATGCCATTGGTAATTTGATAGGGATCACAAAGAAGCTGTAGATTGCATTTGGTAGTATAGTCATTTTCACAATATTGATTCTTCCTATCCAGGAACATGGAATATCGCTCCATCTGTTTATGTCCTCTTTGATTTCTTTCATTAGTGTCTTATAATTTTCTGTGTACAGTTCTTTTGTCTCCTTAGGTAATTTTACTCCTAGATATTTAATTCTTTTTGTTGCAATGGTGAATGGGATTTGATCCCTTAATTTCTCTTTCTAATTTTTCATTGCTAGTACATAGAAATGTGCATGATTTCTGTGTATTCATTTTGTATCCTGCAACTTTGCTAAATTCACTAATTAGCTCTAGTAATTTTCTGATACTATCTTTTTCTATGTACAGTATCATGTCATCTGCAAACAGTGAGAGCTTTATTTCTTTTCCAATCTGGATTCCTTTTATTTCTTTTTCTTCTCTGATTGCTGTAGCTAGGACTTCCAGAACTATGATGAATTATAGTGGTGAAAGTGGACACCCTTGTCTTGTTTCTGATCTTAGGGGGAATGCTTTCAGTTTTTCACCATTGAGAATAATGTTTGCTGTACGCATATCATATATGGCCTTTATTATGTTGAGGTAGGTTCCTTTTATGCCCATTTTTTGAAGAGTTTTAATCATAAATGTGTGCTGAATTTTGTCAAAGGCTTTTTCTGCCTTTGATCATCTATTGAGATGATCATATGGTTTTTATCTTTCAATTTGTTAATATGGTGTATCACATTGACTGATTTGTGTATATTGAAGAATACTTGCATCCCTGAAATAAACCCAACTTGATAATGGTGTATAAGCTTTTTGATGTGTTGCTGAATTCCATTTGCTAAAATTTTGTTGAGGATTTTTGCATCTCTGTTCATCAGTGATATCAGCCTATGGTTTTCTCTTTTTGTGTTGTCTTCGTCTGGTTTTGGTATCAGGGTGATGGTGGCCCTGTAGAGTGAGTTTGGAAGTGTTCCTTCCTCTGCAATTTTTTAAAAGTGTTTTAGAAGAATAGGCATTAGCTCTTCTCTAAATGTTTGATAGAATTCTCCTCTGAAGCCCTCTGGTCCTGGGCTTTTGTCTTTTTGTGAGATTTTTGATCACAGCTTCAATTTCAGTGCTTGCAATTGGGTTGTTCATAATTTCTGTTTCTTCCTGGTTCAGTCTTGGAAGATTGAACTTTTCTAAGAATCTGTCCATTTCTTCCAGGTTATCCATTTGACTGCCATATGCTGTTGCTGCTACTAAATCGCTTCAGTGGTATCCGACTCTGTGCGACCCCATAGACGGCAGCCCACCAGGCTCCCCCATCCCTGGGATTCTCCAGGCAAGAACACTGGAGTGGGTTGCCATTTCCTTCTCCAGCACATGAAAGTGAAAGTGAAGACGCTTAGTCATGTCCTACTCTTAGCAACCCCATGGACCACAGCCTACCAGGCTCATCCATCCAAGAGGCTCACTCATCCAGGCTCACTCCAGCAAGAGAACTGGAGTGGGTTGCCATTACCTTCTTCATTTATTGCCATATAGTTGTTGATAATAGTCTCTTATAATCCTTTGTATTTCTGCATTGTCTGCTGTAACCTCTCCTTTTTCATTTCTAATTTTGTTGATTTGATTCTTCTCTCTTTTGTTCTTGATGAGTCCGGCTAAAGGTTTGTCAGTTTTGTTTATCTTCTCAAAGAATCAGCTTTTAGTTTTATTACTCTTTACTCTTGTTTCTTTCATTGTCTTTTATTTCTGCTGGCATCTTTATGATTTCCTCTACCAACTGGGGTTTTTTTTGTTCTGTTTTCAGTTGTTTTAGGTGTAAAGTTAGGTTATCTATTTTATTTTTTTCTTGTTTCTTGAGGTAGAATTGTATTGCTATAAACGTCCCTCTTAGAACTGCTTTTGCTGCATCCCCTAGGTTTTGAGTTGTTGTGTTTTCATTGTCATTTGTTTTCTAAAATTTCTTATGATTTCCCTTTTGATTTCTTCAGGAATCTGTAGATTATTTAGAAATGTCTTGTTTAAACTCCATGTGTTTGTGTTTCTTACAGTTTTTTTTTTTCTTGTAATTAATATCCTGGAGAATGTTCCATGTGCACTTGAGAAGAAGGTGTACTCTTCTGCTTTTGGATGGGATGTCCTGAAGATATCAATGAGATCCACCTCATCTAATGTATCATTTAAGACTTGTGTTTCCTTATTAATTTTGTTTTGATGATCTGTCCATTGGTGTGAGTGGGGTGTTAAATTCTCTTACTATTATTGGGTAACTGTCAGTTTCTCCTTTTATGTCTGTTAGTGTTTGTCTTATGTGTTGATGTGCTGCTATGTTGGGTGCATAGATTTTTAGAATTGTTAAGTCTTCCCCTTGGATTGATCCCTTGATCATTATGTAGTGTCCTTCCTTATCACTTTATTTTAAGGTTTATTTTGTCTGATATGAGGATTGCTACTCCAGCTTTCTTTTACTTCCCATTTGCATGGAATATATTTTTCCATTCTCTCACTTTTAGTCTATATGTGTCCTTAGGTCTGAAGTGGGTTTCTTGTAGACATACCTGGCATGGTATATGGGTCTTGTTTTTGTATCCATTCTGCCAGTCTGTGTCTTTTGGAGCATTTAATCCATTTACATTTAAAGTAATTATTGATATATATGTTCCTATTGCCATTTTCTTAATTGTTTGGGGTTGATCTTGTAGATCTTTTTTCTTCTCTTCTCTTGTGTTCCTTGACTATATAAATCCGTTTAACATTTGTTATAAAGCTGGTTTGTTGGTACTGAATTCTCTTAACTTTTGCTTGTCTGAAAAGCTTTTTATTTCTCCATCAATTTTGAATGAGATCCTTGCCAGGTACAGTAATCTTGGTTATAGATTTTCCCCTCTCATTTCTTTAAATATATCCTGCCATTCCCTTCTGGCCTGCAGAGTTTCTGCTGAAAGATCAGCTGTTAAACATATGGGGTTTCCCTTGTATGTTACTTGTTGCTTCTCCCTTGCTGCTTTTAATACTCTTTCTTTGTGTTTAGTCTTTGTCAGTTTGATTAGTATGTGTCTTGGCATGTTTCTCCTTGGGTTTACCCTGTATGGGATTCTTTATGCCTCTTGGACTTGATTGACTATTTCCTTTTCCATATTGGGGAAATTTTCAACTATAATTTCTTCAAAAATTTTCTCATATCCTTTCTTTTTCTCCTCTTCTGGGACCCCTATAATTCGAATGTTGGTACATTTGATGTGGTCCCAGAGGTCTCTGAGACTGTCCTCAGTTCTTTTCATTCTTTTTACTTTATTCTGCCCTTCAGAAGTAATTTCCACCATTTTATCTTCCAGTTCACTGATTCGTTCTTCTACTTCAGGTGCTATTGATTCCTTCTAGAGTGTTTTCAATTTCAGTAATTGTGCTGTCTGTGTATGTTTCTTCTTTAATTCTTCTAGGGCTTTGTTAATTGATTCTTGCATTTTCTCCATTTTGTTTTCAGGGTTTTTGATCATCTTTACTATCATTATTCTGAATTCTTTTCCAGGTAGTTTGCCTATTTCTTCTTCATTTATTTGGACTTCTGTGTTTCTAGTTTGTACTTCATTTGTGTAGTATTTCTCTGTCTTTTCACTATTATTTTTTTTAACTTATTGTGTTTGAGGTCTCCTTTTCCCAGGCTTCAAGGAAAGTTGAATTCTTTCCTTGAAGAAGGTTGAATTCCTTCTTCCTTTTCGTTTCTGCCCTCCTAAGGTTGGTCCAGTGGTTTGTGTGAACTTGTGGTGAGATTTGTGCAAAACTTTTTTGTTTGTTTGTTTGTTATTCCTCTGATGGATAAGGCTGAGTGAGGTGATAATCCTGTCTGCTGATGATTGGGTTTGTATTTTTGTTTTGTTTGTTGTTTAGATGAGGCGTCCTGCACAGGGTGCTATTGGTGATTGGGTGTTGCTGGGTCCTATATTCAAGTGGTTTCATTTGTGTGAGTTATCACTATTTGATACTCCCTAGTTCTCTGGTAGCCTAGGGTCTTGGAGTCAGTGCTCCCACTCTAAAGCTCAGGGCTTGATCTCTAGTCAGGAATGAAGATTGCACAAGTGGTTTGTTATGCCATTAAGTGAGACTAAAACAAATATCCAAAAATGAGAAACCAAAGATGAACCTCAGACAAATGGCAGTTACAAAATCAGGCAAATAATACTTAAAATAATGGAATATACACTTATACGTATACACCTGTGAGCAAAGTCAAAACAGTCCAACAAAAATAAAAGTACAATAGATTGACCTGGCAAAAAAAGGAAGCCAAAAATTATACCTACCAGTTAAGAACAAAACTAACCAAAGCACAAACTGGAAAACAAAACTAAAGCAAGGTGCCAATTGGGGAATAAAGCAGTGAAAATAAAAGTAATAATTATGTTGAGAGGAAAGGAAAGAAAGAATAGATATGCAAAATTAAATAGAAGTAAAGAAGATTTACATGCGTTAAAGATTAACTACAAGAGGGAAAGAACAGTAGGAAAAGCAACAAAGGAATAAATGTAGAAAAAATAATAATTGGTTTAAAAAATTAAAAAAAGAGAAAAGAAAAAAAAATGGAAAACTCCACAGAACTGCAAAAGCCCAACACAGAGGCAGAGGTTTGTAACAATTAAAAAAGTGATAACAAAAAGCTTAATTGGATTTCATAGTGCCAATAAAATCAACAACTACAACAGAGGGTGAAGAAAAAGGAAAAAAAAATCCAAAAGAATCTACAGAACAAGTCAAAAAATAATAATAAATGTTTTTTGAGTCACTGCTATCAGAGTCCTTTCCCTCGCTGAAAGTCACAGTCCACCTTACCTCCCTTGGATACCCTCCAACATTTTGCTGATCTCTGGACCTGCTTTGGAGGCAACTCAGATTCTAACCTGAGTCCTACTCCTGTGTGTTCTTGCCTTCAATGTCCACAGCTATCAGAGCGAGTAGATTTCCCTTTGTGGGAGCTCTCAATGACCTTTTATATATTCCATAGACAGGTTAAAAGCGTCTGCCTGCAATGTGGGAGACCCGGGTTCGATCCCTGGGTTGGGAAGATCCCCTGGAGAAGGAAATGGAAACCCACTCCAGTATTCTTGCCTGGAGAATCCCATGGATGCAGGAGCCTGGTGGGCTATAGTCCACGGGGTCGCAAAGAGTTGGACACGACTGAGTGAGGCACAGTACAGTAAGAGTCTGCCTAGTTGATCATGTGGATTTAATCTGCAGCTTGTACAGCTGTTTGGAAGGTTTTGGGTCTTCTTCCTTAGCCATACTGCCCTTGGGTTTCAATTATGGTTTTATTTCCATCTCTACATGTGCGTCGTCCACTGGGGTTTGCTCCTGAGGCTACCCTGGAGGACTTGGGTCTGCTCCTGTGAGGGCCAGGTGTGGAGGTGGAGCAGCTGGTTGGGTTTCAGGGGTTCTGGCAGCCCTGGGTACTCAGGAGTTGGTAGCTAGGGCAGCAGGAAATATAATGCTCTAGAAGGGTATGGCAACCAGTATTGGCCAATACGCTCTGGTATAACCTAGAGAACCCCCCTCCCTAACAGAGAAGCCTGGCAGGCCACTGTCTATAGAGTAACAAAAGTCAGACACTACTGAAGTGACCCTGTACGCACAGGTGCAAGACTTTTCTTTGCCTGTGGCAGCTCTGCCCCAGTGAGAGTTGAGAGCGTGAAGGTGGCCCAGCTGCTTGGCTTGTGGGTACCCTGGTGCCACCAAGTGTGCAGGAACACAGACTGCCTCTGCCACAGAAGTTATGACCCTCTCAGAGTCTTTCTGAGCCTCTTGTGTAGCTGGTGTTCAGGAGGCCTCTTTGGCCAGTCTTTCTCCATAGCTCTGCTGGTTTAGGCTCTTAGAATGCTCCCTTGCCTGGGGTCCTTCTCTGTTGTTTGGTGTGTCAGGCACTTAAAGGGGCACCCTGGATGGGGTCCTACTCTGTAACTCAGTGCATCAGGCACTTGATGGGCCAGCCTCTCTGTTGTTCAGCTGCGGATGCTGGCTGTGTGGAGAGAGAGAGGCTATGGTGATGGCTCCATCCCCTTCACATGACTCAGCAATATCGCCTTGCTTCCATGGCTGCCTGACTTTTCTCCAGTGGCATTTCCCACCACGATCTCCTTCTTCACATCCTCTCAATCCGTTTCTCCACAGTCAACAGCGACCCTTGCCCTGGGATTGCTCAATAATCCCTAAACTCCAGCTCCTAGCCGCTGTGCCTTCCAGGGGACCAGCATTCCTGTCTAGGATATGTATGGCTATGGCAAGGTCTGTCTGAGTCTCATTCCATTTAGGCTGCCACAGATCAGCTGTTTCACTCTAAGCCTTAAATGTTTCTCCTCTGACTCAGACAATTGCCCCACTGTGGGGATCAGACTCCTGCTTCAGTTCCCCCACCTGCTGAAGACAGGTCCAGTCCTACTAACACTCCTGTTTTCCCCCTAGTTCCTTCATCCTATCGAGTTTTGTCTAGTTCTATATATTCTTTTCCTCTAGTCAGGTACTCCTGTCCGCTCTCAGCTGGTGTTCTGCATGTCTGCATGTCTGAAGGTGTATTCCTGATGTATCCATGGAGAGAGATGTACTGCACATCCACCTACTCCTCCACCAACTTGTTCTTTCCCAGGAATTGACATCTTAATAAGATTAAATCTTCTACTCCACGAATATGGGTTGCTCAGTCATGTCCGACTCTTTGTGACCACATGGACTGCAGCTTACTAGGGTCTTCTGTCCATGGAGTTTTCCAGGCAAGAATACTGGAGTTGGGTTGCTGTTTCCTCCAGGAGATCGTCCTGACCCA
The DNA here is from genome assembly GCF_014754425.2 of Oryx dammah. NCBI lineage: Eukaryota > Metazoa > Chordata > Mammalia > Artiodactyla > Bovidae > Oryx > Oryx dammah. The sequence continues at coordinate 99,225,779 of NW_024070186.1, forward strand.
GGGATTGAGCCATGTCTCTTGCATTGGCAGGTGGATTCTTTATCACTGAGCCACCTGGGAAGTTCATGAGTATGGTATAGCTCTTCATTTATTTAGGTCTTCTTTTATTTATTTCAGCAGTATTTTGTAACTTCCAGTGTAATATTTTGAATACTTGAATTTTACTAATGAATATTTTGGGTTCTACACTATTCTGAATGGTATTCTGTTATTTGATTCCTGCTAATATAATAAAAATATAATTTATTTTTTCATATTAATGATTATGTAACCTTATCATTTAAGTAAATGTTTTACAAAAAAAAAAAAAGGTTGTTTTGTAGGTTCCTTAGGATTTTCCATGTGAACAGTTATGTCATTTGCATATAGAGATAGTTCTGCTTTTTAAACTAAATTTATGCTTTTCTTCTTTTGTTTTATTACAATGATTAGGACCTTCAGTACAGTGTTGGATTGAAGTGACATAACTGTGCATCATTTCCTTTCTCCTGATCTTGTGGCAAAAGCATTTGATACTTATCATTGGTTGTGTTAGCTATAGGGTATATGTCACCTTTGGGGAGACAGTTCTCCATGAGTGTCCTGTGGCTACACGTCTTGCAGGCAGATGCACTAAGCACTCTTTTGTTCTGGACTACCTTTTTAAGGATATTTGTATGGCAAAAAAGGTTTGGATATATAGTGTCTCCCTCCAGATCTGATGTTTACTGTCCAGTATGATAATGTCTCCCTCTGGGGCAAATGCTGGGCACAGTTGCTTGCAACCCATTGCAAGAGATTTGGGTTCACTAAACAGTGCGAAGAGTTGACTCACTTGAAAAGACTGATGCTAGGAGATTGGGGGCAGAAGGAGAAGGGGATGAGATGAGATAGCTAACACAACCAATGATAAGTATCAGATGCTTTTGCCACAAGATCAGGAGAAAGGAAATGATGCACAGTTATGTCACTGCAATCCAACATTGTCCTGAAGGTCCTAATCATTGTAATAAAACAAAAGAAGAAAAGCATAAGAGGATGAGATGGCTGGATGGCATCACTGACTCGATGGACGTGAGTCTGAGTGATCTCCGGGAGTTGGTGATAGACAGGGAGGCCTGGTGTGCTGCGATTCATGAGGTTGCAAAGAGTCGGACACGACTGAGCGACTGAACTGAACTGAACTGAAACAGTGTTTCTCTTCTGCAATGCAAGCCACTGTGTGTGCAGGTGGTTTCTAGCCCTCTTGTGTCACCCTGTGAAACTGGGGTTTGAGAAAGTAGCACAAGAAAATGATAATATGGAAGGTACTACTGTTGTTAATGAGAAATAAACTATCCTTTAGAGTGGAGCTAGATTCGTGACTGCTGCTAGCATCCATGACAGGCTGACTTGGTTAACTTGTAAGTAGAGTGAAATCTTAACTGTTTATAATTCTTGGCAATGACCTTAATCAAATTGTGGAAAGTCCCTTCTATTCATAACTTTTATGAGGGTTTTTTTTTTTTTTTTCTGGTCTCAGGACTTCCCTGGTGATTCAGTGGTTAAGACTCTGCTTCCACTACAAGGGGCATGGGTTTGATCCCTGGTTGGGGAACTAAGATTCAACATGCCACCCTGTGGTGCAGCCAAAAAAAAAAAAAAAAAAAGTAAAAGATCTAATTATCAGGACTCTCAAGTTGCAAATCATTAAATATAATAAATTTAGAACTTTTGGCATGAGTGGCTGCCATGCCTGTTGTCATTCTGAATGATGATTATCAGTGTACCACCAGTACACTAACTTTAAAAAATTCAAATAACTTACTCTTTGTGACATTGAAGGAACTCTGAAAATAAAAAATTATATATATGTACTCCAAGTAATGCTTGCCTTCTCCTTAAAAAAACTCAGACTTTTAAAATAATGAATGAGTGTTGAATTTTATTAAATGCTTTATTTTTACCCATTGAAATTATCAAATACTTCCTCCTCCCCCCATTTTTGTGAATTACATTGATTTTTGAATGTTAAATTAACCTTAATACACACTATTTGGTTATAATGTATTATCCATTTTATATGTAGCTGAATGTGATTTGCTAATATTTTGTGGCTATTTTACACCTCTGTTCATGAGATATATTGGTCTGTAATTTTTCCCTTTCCCTTCTCTCCTTCCTTTCATTCAGTCTCTCTGTGTGTCTGTCTGTCTTCTTTCTCTATATTTTGTAATATTTTTGTGAGGTTTTGATATCTTGGACAGACTGACCTCATAAAACTAGTTGGGAAAACTTCACCCTCTATAAACTGACCAGATTTATGTAAGATTATGATAAAATTTATGTAAGAGTTTGGGATTCCCAGGTGGTAATAGTGGTGAAGAACCCACTTGCCAATGCAGGAGACTTAAGAGACATGGGTTCAATCCCTGGGTCAGGAAGATCCCCTGGAGGAGGGCATGGCAACCCACTCCAGCATTCTTGCCTGGGTTGCAAAGTGTTGGGAGTGGCTGCAGCCATTTAACAGCAGCAGGATCTAAGATTCTATATTCCTTAAATATATGATAGACTACACCAGTGCAGTCACGTGGATCTATGGTCTTTCTGAGAAAATTTTGACAATAGATATAATTTCTTTAATGGATGTAGGGAAGCCTATTAAAATGTCTGTCTTTTTGTGTTTGTTGGTGTTATTTTTCAAAGAATTTGTCCATTCATCTAAGGTGTCAAATTTGTATAAAGTTATCCATTATATTTTTATTGTCTTTTTAATGTATGTGAGGTCTGTGGCAATACTTTATTTCTTATACTGAAAATTCTTTCTAGCTAGAACTTTATCAATTTTGTTGATCTTTTCAAAGAACTTACTTTTGAGTTTGATAACTTTCCTTGTTGTTTGCTTGTTCTATTTCAAGGTATTTATATCTTCTCTTTATTATTTATTTTGCTTTTCTTTTGTTAGTTCTTTGAGCTCTAAACTTAACCCATTAATTTTGACCTTTCTTCTTTGCTGAAATCAGCATTTCGAACTATAAATTTTTGTCTAAGCACTGAGTTAGCATCATTTACATACGTTAATGTTATATATTCACTATCATTCTATTCAAAATAGTTTCTAGTTTTTCTTATTTGTTTCTTCTTTGACCCATAGGCTATTGAGAAGTCTGTTGTTTACTTTCTAAATTAGAGAATTTTTCTAAATATCTTACTATTGATTTATAATATAATTCAGTTGTCAAAGCAGACTCTATGATTTCAGTCATTTTAAATTGATTGAGACTTGTTTTTCTAGCATGGGTCTACTTTAAAGAACAAACCATGTGCACTTGACTTGAAAGAATACCTATTCTATGGTTGCAAGATATATTTTTGTATAAAAATCAATTAGATCAAAGTGATTGATAGTGTTATTCAGATCTGTCTTTACTAACAATTGCAAGTATATAGCAAATATGTTAGTCACTTCAGGCTATGTAGCATGTATGAATAAGAAGGAAGGAGGGAAAAAGCACCTTTTATCTATGAGTTTGATATTTTAGAACTTGAGTTTATTGTAATTTTATATTAAAGCTTTCTCTGTATAGTTACTAATTATAGGAGCTACTGGTTGGGATAATTATGGTTAATTACCCATACATGCTAATAGGAAAAACAAAGGGTCCATGTTAAGGACCAGTGGGAGGAAAAATAGTTAAAAATAGGGGGGATTAGATTTATAATAGTTTGAGACATGGTAGGGGCTCCCCTGACAGCTCAGTTGGTAAAGAATCTGCCTGCATTGCAGGCAGATTGAACCACAGTTCAATTCCTGGGTTGGGAAGATCCCCTGGAGAAAAGGATAGGCTACCTACTCCAGTATTCTTGTGCTTCCCTTGTGGCTCAGCTGGTAAAGAATCCTCCTGCAATGCTGAAGACCTGGGTTTGAATATTCATTGGAAGGACTGATGTTGAAGCTGAAACTCCAATACTTTGGCCACCTGATGTGAAGAACTGACTCATGGAAAAGACCCTGATGCTGGGAAAGATTGAAGGCAGGAGGAGAAGGGAACAACAGAGATGAGATGGTTGGATGGCATCACCGACTCAATGGACATGAGTTTGAGTAAACTCCAGGAGTTGGTGATGGACAGAGAGGCCTGGTATGCTGCAGTCCATGGGGTTGCAAAGAGTTGGACGTGGCTGAGCGACTGAACCGAACTGAACTGAACTGAGACATGATATGTTGTGTTGTGGCAAGTTTGCTATGCAGTCCCTTTCTATTGAAGAAAAGTAATCCACCATCACTGAGTTCAGTCTATGTGCAAAACATTGTGCAATAAACTTAACACATGTATGAGGTAGATATAATCATCACTATTTTCCAAGTAACATAACTAAGAAAGACTAATTGTCAGGTTTATGAGGTTAGCATAGCAGAAGACAATGCTTTGTGTTCATCAATATTTATAATGTTTTCCTGCCTAAACCTGAAAAGTTTGCTTCCCATCTCCCTTTTAATTAAGTGGAGTTGAGTAATAGTTATTATCAATGAGCTATAGCAGTAAAAAGTCCCTCAAAATTCTTCAGTGTTTCCCCTCCCCTGGTACTAAGAGATTAAACTATGAATGGAGAATGCCTGAACTGTTGAGTCACCACTGAAAATATGGTGCCCTGGCGTGCTGCCGTCCATGGGGTCACAAAGACTCGGACACAACTGAGTGACTGAACTGAACTGATAGACATCTTTCATTAGCCAGAGGGGTTGGGATGGATATGTATATTAAGAACCTGGTAAGCACTAGTTAACTATATTTTGGAAACAGAAGTTGGGCTTTGGGGGGCTTCCTGGGCTTCCCTGTTGGCTTAGACAGTAAGGAATCCACCTGCAATGTGAGAGACCTGGGTTTTATCCCTGGGTTGGGAAGATCCCCTGCAGAAGGGCATGGCAACCCACTCCCGTATTCTTGCCTGGGAAATCCCCATGGACAGAGGAGTCTGGCAGGCTACAGTCAAGAGGGTCACAAAGTGTCAGACACAACTGAGCAGCTAAGCACACATGGTTAAGAATCCAGTGGTTAAGAATCCACCTTGAAATGCAGGGCACACAGATTCAATGCCTGGTCAGGGAACTAAGATCCGACATGCCATAGAGCAACTAAGCCCAGTGCCACAACTTGAGAAACTGCACACTGCAACAACTAAGCCCATGTGCCACAACTGCTGCACTCATGCAGCATGGCTAGAGAGTCATGCATCACAGTGAAAGATCCTGTATGATACAATCGAGATCCCAGATGCTGCAACTAAGATGCAGCCAAATACATATTAAAAAAAAGAAGAAATTGGATTTCTTAGTCTGCTCTATATACTTCTAATTACTGACCACACATCAACTGTACACTGAAAAAAAAAATCATTCTTGCATAGGTTTTTGTTTTCAATACAAGTCATTAACTGTTGTTAATGGCTGTTATTGGATCCCTGAACAGTGGTTTGCAACATTTTGATTATAAATATATATGTGCACTTTTAAAAGTCTATACACTAAAGAGCTGTGGTATACAATATGGTAGCCACTAGCCACAGGGGACTATTTAATTTTAAGTGAATTAAAATTAAGCATATTAGATATTCAGTTCATTAGTTTGGACTAACCACATTTCAAAAGCTTGATAGTTCATTTCTGGCCAGGTAGCCACCATATTGGACAATGCCAATATGGGGCATTTTCATCATCCTAGAAAGTTCAGGAGGACAATGCTACTGTAGAACTTTTGTCGGTTATCAAAGGAGTCTGTGATTGCAAAAAGGGTAAAAATGATTGAGTTTGTACAGGCAGTTGCCTCATGTATAAAAATAGCTTTGTCCTTGAGAGATGGGCTATACCTGTGTTAATGATGATTCTAAGGTATGAAATATAAACTCCAGAAACATAATCCCCTGATCCCTTCAGGTTGTGGTAAAGGAAATTAGAAGTTTTCTATGTGAGGGGATCTCAGTCACCTTTTTCTCATGTGTGCATGGGAGAAATCACGTAAGGGTATTATATTAGTGTGCTTGGGCTGCCAAAACAAAATACCACAGACTGTGTGTCTTAACAGAAATTTAGTTTCTCACAGTCCATCTCACAGTCCACAACTGAGATGCTGGAAAATCTGTTTGTAGTGAGGACTCTCTTCTTGCTTGCAGGTGGCTGCCTTCTCCCTGTGTCCACACAAGGCCTGTCCTCTCTGGGGTGCAGAAACTGGTGAGGAGAGAAGGAAATCTTTTCCTCTTCTTATCAAGCCACCAGCCTTATCTCCTTATGGTTTCTCTGAAACTTTATTGCCTTCTCATAGGTTCTATCTCCAAACATAGTCACACTGGGATTAGGGCTTTCACCTGAATTTGGAAGGCAGGGGAATAGCAGGGGGAAGTGAAGGTAGACACAATTTAGCCCAAATAGGCATTTTCTATTGTGATATGAATCACAATGCCTGTAGTAAATGGCAAGAAACAGGTTTGGGTTTTTTTTTTTTTTTTTTAATTTATTTGGCTGCACCAGATCTTTGTTGTGGCATGTGGGATCTAGTTCTCCTTCCCTTGCATGGGGAGCCCAGAGCTTTGCCACTGGACTACCAGGGAAGTCCTAGAAACGGGTAATTTCTTCACAGAATAAGTGCTAGGGGGACAGTGAATAAAAAGTTTAGTAGTGTTAGCCTGAGGTATGGGGGGCTTTTGAAGGAAATGAGTCTTTCTCGTTCATATATTTATTTGGGAGTTATTGGACATCTCCACTATGCCTCATATTATGTTAGCATTTGATAAACATATGTGATGAGCATATATGAACACATATCATGACCATAGATGATGAACAGGAATATGGTAAATGCCATTGACCATCTCAAGTCAGCCGGCGGATGTGAGAATGCACACATTCAGATGTGTGCAGGATGCCAGTAGCCTGGAATCCTTAGCTAGTGAGTCATGGATCCTGTTGTGTAAGCTGGGACCTTTGTTTCAGGGTTAATATTTTTGTTTTAAATTTCCTGTGTTTTCTATGTGCCACAATTAGAGATAATTTGAGATTAGCTCAGACGAGTTTTGCAGAAAATGAGGCTCCCTGGAGACTTGCTTTTTTTCTGATTAGCCCTCCAGCCTCAACACACAGCAATACACCTCAAAATATTTGAGTCCGTGGTGAGGGGAGGCTCCCAGGAAAAGAACACCTTTCTCAGCTGGGCAAGGAAGAGAGTCTGGGCAAAAATGATAATTTAGTCAGGGCCTTTCGGTGTGAACTAATACTTAAACCACACATTCTAGACTTTAGGGCAAATTTAATTCCCTTGTTGGTGAGGGACAGGGAAGCCTGGTGTGCTGCAGTCCATGGGGTCATGACTTGGCAACCGAATAACAACTTTACAAACAAGGGAATGTAAGCCCAGTGAAATTAAAAAAGCTTGTCTACACAGAGTGCTATTGACACAGCCCGGAATAGATTCTGGCTCAGTTCCTCTTAGTGCTACTCAGGTGTTCTGGTGTTTATTTTATTTTCACAATGTGTAAGTACAGAAATTTTAAGTAAAGAAATTGAAAGCCCACAGAAAGTTCCACAGCAATTTGACATTGCCACAACATCCAAGCACTGGATCATTTTTCTATTAATTAACTTTTATTGATTTTACAAAAGATGGCAACACATTGGAAAGAAGAAAATTGGTCTTTCACCACAATTTGTGTGCCAACTCTCAGACAGTACCTGGTAGAGTGGTTAGGTTGATTTAATCCATGTCTGGGGGCAGCCTAAGCACTGGGAGACCCTGGCATATCCAAGAGAACAGCGCTGGGTCCCTGCTCTGCTCCATCCTGCTCTCCATCCATTTCCTCCTGCCACAACAGATGTCAGTCTCTCCCCAGGGCTCGTCGCTGATTCCCTTCTCTTCTTTCTCTACACTCCCTTGAGTCCTCATTTCCTCTCTCTGGGTTGTATTTATAGACCTGTCTCCTAAAACTCTATTTCCTGCCTCAGGCCCTCTCTGTGACTCCAGTCTCTCATTTTGTCCTGTTTCTCTTCATCAACTTACTTCAAGTTTATAAAGCACAAAATTCTCTTCTGCCTAGCTCAAACACTCAGTCTCAGACCCTCAGTTATCCTTACTCCCTTCCACTTTCTCAGCCCCCTATCTAATCATTCATCATTGTTCATCAAAAACATGTTTTAATTTTTCCTTCAAAATAATTTTGGCACCTCCCTCTTCTTTCACCCCTTCCGCCACCATGGTAGTTCAGTTCTTTGATGGCTGAGATCTCTTTGCTGGTCTCTCTGCTTCCACGTGCCCTTCTTTTGAACATATTCTTCAGGCACTCCTAAAATGCTCTTTTAGTTGGTAGAATTTTCCCATTTAAAAACCTTCAATGACCAACTGTAAGATAAATTCCAAACCTTTACTCAATGATAAAGGCCACGTCTAATTTCCTGGTCCCAATCCATGTTTCCAGTCTTGCTTCTCACTCCTCCATCACATACCATCTGCTGCCAGACAAGTGGAATTTCCTAAAGGGTTTTAAGACATTCACTTCATTATCTCTCTTGCATTTCTGTTCAAGTTATTTCTTCAGGTTACCATGTTCTCCCTCTCATTTCTGCCCACTAAATACGACTCATCCTTTAAAACCCAGCTCAGATCTTGCTCTTCTCAGCTCTGTCAGAACTGATATTTCTGCCTATTGAACTAAAGAATTTTGGTTGTGCCTCCATTGTGGCACTTATTTCATATTATTTTGCATTATAGTTATTTGTGCACATGTAAAATCTTTCCTAGATTATCTGCTCCATGGGAATGGAGTTCACATATTTTATGCACGTAGCTGGTATGTTCGGAGAAGGCAATGGCACCCCACTCCAGTACTCTTGCCTGGAAAATCCCATGGACAGAGGAGCCTGGTAGGCTGCAGTCCATGGGGTCGCTAAGAGTCAGACACGACTGAGCGAATTCACTTTCACTTTTCACTTTCATGCATTGGAGAAGGAAATGGCAACCCACTCCAGTGTTCTTGCCTAGAGAATCCCAGGGATGGGGGAGCCTGGTGGGCTGACGTCTGTGGCGTGGCACAGAGTCGGACATGACTGAAGCGACTTAGCAGCAGCAGCAGCTGGTATGTTGAATAACATTGACACATGGATTATAATCAAAATATAACTTTATTTTTATCTTTCACCATTCCTTCAAACTTTATTAAGTAGCAGCAATCTACTCCTTACTTTGAGTAGAGTTCCAGCTGACCCATAGCTGTTCTGATCTTTCTTGAATAATAGATTGTCCTAGAATCATTTTTGCAGTCAATCATAATTCAATAATCACTATGCTCAATCTAACATGGAAGGAAAAACCCTTAAAGTGACACTAAGCTTTCTCTCTTGGCTTTGCTAGGATAGACATGCTCTTTTTTCTCTTCCTGCCTACTTCATTGATCACATTTGATTGATTTTAACATATTGCAGCTACCCATTTCTTTGCTTATGTATCTTATCTTTGGCCAATAGGAGCCTCTTCAAGTTGGCTCTGAATCCAAGGCCTTGTCCTAGCTCTGAAGAGGGAGAAAGGAGACACCAGCCAGGGAATGTCAGTGGCCTCCAGAAGCTAAAAAGTCAAGGAAATGGATTCTCTTCAAGAGCTTTCAGCTGCAGCCTGCTGTCACCTTGATTTTAGCCCAATATGACACATTTTGGAATTTTGACCTCCAGAACTGTAAGCTACTGTGTTATTTTAAGCCACTGTGTTTGTGGGAGTTTGTTACAGGAGCGGTACGAAACTAACGTTTTATGCACCAACTTCCTCAGTCCGTATGTTTTGTGTTTGCTCTCAGAGTTTCTGGAGGTGGGGATTAAGTACCTTATCTACAGCGGTAATTGTCTTGAAAACAAACCATATATTTGCTTCCTTCCCATTCCTGTCTAATTTTTTCACTCTCATACTGTGTTGGAAACACTTCTGAAAAAACTGCTTACACTCAAGTCCTTGAACTGAGATTTGCTTCTGGGAAAACAATCTAAAACAGAAGTTGAGATGGTTTTGGTGAGAGACTGATACAGTACTTGTTTAAATTCTTCAGTTTGGACTGAAGAAGAGAGTTCTGTATTTACGAGAAATTTTTACGAAAAAAAAAAACCTCATGAGAAATTTATCATAAAATTTGCTTATGAGAAGTTTCCAAGGTGCAGGAATGGAGGAGCCTTGGAAAGTGAGTGGAAGCCTAAGACTCAGGTGACAAAACATAGTCACTGCCTTTCCCCCCTCTTCTTTCTGTCTTCATTGTGTGCTTCTGCAGTACTTGAAGTAAGACAGACACCAGGGACTCTAAATCTGAGTTGGAATTTTAAGGCAGATACAGTAGATTGGTTCACTGTACACCAGAGTTTCTCAACCGTGGTACCATTGATATATTGAGCTGGATAATTCTTGGTTTTTTTTTTGGCTGCGCTGGGTCTTTGCTGTTGTTCAGGCTTTTCTCTAGCTGTGGGGAGCGGGGGCTATTCCAGTCAAGGTGTGCAGTGGCTTCTCTTGTTGCAGAGCACAGGTTCTAGGCATGCGGGCTCAGTAGTTGTGGCACAAAGGCTTAGTCACCTCATGGCACATGGAATCTTCTGGGACCAGGGATCAAACCCATGTCCCCTGAATTGGTAGGTAGATTCTTAGCCCCTGGACCACCAGAGAAGTTCCTGGATAATTCTTTATTTGCAGTCTGTAAGGCTTGGAGAACCGCACTCTGAAAGGAACACTCAGGGACAGCCTCTAGGGGACTGACAAAGTTTATTATCCAGCTGAGCAGTTTTATGGTCTCAGGGAACAGAGCATAAAGCAGACTTGCACGTAGCCTTTCTCGAAAAACATCAAAGCATTCAAGCATAAAATACCGTTCCCACCGCCCAAGACATAACATAGCTTTGGCGAAACTCTAAAGGGAGTCTTATCATGAAACAACGGTCCTTGCTCCCAGAAACAGGTGGTCAGAAGGAAGCCTTCAAACGCCAGACCGGGTGTATAACCCTTCGTTATCCGTTCCCAGCCTCAGGCCCTCGGTGAACGCTCATAACCCTTTGTTATGCTCGTTCCAGCTTCCAACCTTCATCATGGGTGGAGCAAATACATTTTCAGTATTTGCTAAAAGCCTTCCAGCTCCTCCACACAGTCCTGCACATTGTAAGATATTGACCAGCATCCTTAGCCTTCACCCTCTAAATGTTATTTTCACTCCCACCTCAGTTGTGACAAACAAAAGTATCTCCAGACATTATCCACTATCCTGAAGGGATGAAATCACCCTGCAGTGAAAACCATTCCTTATGGAACTCCAACTCCTTTGCCTCTTGCCTTCTGGGGCCCCGGAGGCAGAAAGTATGATCACATTCCCTGGACTATCTTTAGACAGGATTCTGTGTGTGAGACTCGGAACATGGCCACGAACATACATCAAAGAGCAGCAGACAAGTGATTTTTCTGACCAGCACAGTCATTGAGGTGTTCGTTTTGTTTTGTTTCTAGAACAGTAGTGATGATGGCCTAGTCTCAGGCCTCACGTGTGTTGAGTTCAGTGGCAGCAGTGTGATTTTGTTACAACAATCCATACTTTGACCACCTGATGCGAAGAGATGACTCATTGGAAAGACCCTGATGCTGATAAAGATTGAAGGCAAAAGGAGAAAGGGGGCAACAGAGAATGAGATGGTTGGACGACATCACTATCTCAATGGATATGAGTCTGAGCAAACTCCAGGAGATGGTGAAGGACAGGTAAGCCTGGTGTGCTGCAGTTCATGGGGTCACAGAGAGTCAGACACTACTTTGTGACTGAACAACAACTGGATAACTGGATATTTCTCTTCACTCTGTTTCTCCTCATTATGTAACATCTACGTTGGTTTCTTGGCACTTGAAGAAATTTGAGATGAATTCTTTTCTGGTTAAACTGGCTACAGATGATTCTGTTATCTGAAATGCAGTCATTTTTACCAGGACTGTGTGCAGAAAGCATCACAATGTAAACTGGCTTTGGTTTCATGAGAAAGCTAGGGAAACAATACTAAGAATTTAGACTTTGAAGACTGGAAAGCTTGTGAACCTAGTTATATGACATTCAACAAGCCTTAGATGGCAGAACTCATGCTGACCAAGCTTGTTACATTAGCCAATATGTTAGGGAAAATTCAAAATGTTGATGTGTATGTGCTGGTTATTGCTGCTTTCATCAAAGTCTGGCAAGATACAGATCAACTTAAACTATAGGTGAAAGGAAATAGAACTTGGCTAAAAGAGGCCATAGGCTTGTTGCCTGCAATCTAAGTAGGTTAAGTCTTCAGTAATTTGTAATCTTGCAGAGTTAACAAAATTCAACTCTGGCGTTTAACCAAATGAGTTGAAAACTTATGTCCATACAAAAACCTCCACATAGATGTTTACAGCAGCTTTATTTGTAATTGCCAAAACTTGAAAGTAGCCAAGATATCCTTCAGTTGAATGGATAAATAAAATGGGGTATATCCAGACAATGGAATATTATTCAACATTAAATAGAAATGAGTTATCAAACCATGGAAAAAACATAAAGGAAACTTAAAAGTATACTTTTAAGTGAAAGAAGCCAACTTGAAAGGGCAGCATACTGTATGATTCCAATTCTATAATATTCTGGAAACAGTAAAACTGTAGCCACAGTGTTTGCCAGGGGTTAGACGGGAGGAAGAGAGAGAAATAAGCAGAGCACAGTGAGTTTAGGAGAGTGAAGCTACTCTGTATGATGCTATAATAGTGGTTAAATGTCATTATGCATTTGTCAAAACCCACAGAAAGTACAACACCAAGAGTGAACCATAATATAAGCTGTGGACTTTGTGTGATAATTATCTGTTGATTTTTGTTCATCTGTTGTAACAAACCTTCTACTCTGGGGCAGGATATTGATGGTGGGAGAGGTTGTGCTTGTGTAGGGGAAGCGAGTATATAGGAATCCTTTTTTCTGCCCAATTTTGCTGTGAGCCCTAAAACTGCTCTAAAAAAACAAAGTCTATTAAAAAAAAATCAACTGTTTTCTTACTCCAACAGTAAAGACTAATGTTTAACCTTAGAAAGAAATAAGTTTCAGATCTCAAGTTTTTTCAAGCAAGTCCCTTAAGAGTTGTTTGTCTGATAATGGGAGCTAGCTTATTAATAAAGATCAGACTAAGCATTATCTTCCCATTTAATCCTCTTTAAAACAGGTGCAAGATAGCTCTCATTAACAGAGCTGGAGGGTGGACAAAGGATGGTGGCCAGTAAGTCTTCTGGCTTAAAAATTCACAACAACACGTGCTCAGCTGTGGTCATAAAGAAAAAAGGACTGGTGCGTTAGAAGCCATGATGCACAGTCCAGACCCCCTTTAGGACTGAAGGACAACTCTTCAGCTGCTGGGAGTGTTCTCAGCTGTCAGTCTTATCTGGGAAATTACTGAAGAGAAGTATCAATACTTCACTAAAGGACACACCACCCTTCCTGAAGACAGCCTGCATCCAATGACTTGTCAACACAAGTACGTACAGTCCCAGTCCTCTCAACCAAACTTGAAACTTCTCTAAGGGACCAGTCCAGTTCCAGATGTTCCCCTTGTTGGCTGAAGCCTTTCCTGAGACTGTATCATAGCCTCATTATCCCTCTGCTTAATACTTCTGTGTTCTCTGTCCTTCCATTCAGTGATCCCTAGAGCACTCTTTGCTAAATTTCCTGCATGCTCATCTCAGCCTGAGACTGCTGTCCAAGAAACTTAATCTTCAAAACCTAGGAAGAGACTTCAGAGCCCAAAGGTTAGGGCAATTGGAAGCACAAATGTAGGAACTTGTCCAGTGTTGCAGCAGGACATCATTGCTCTTATCAGTAGCTACCTTTATTTCCTTTATACCCTTTTCTGTATAGAAATGTGTGTTATCTTTTTCCTACAAGCTGAAAAGAAATCATATCAACATTTTTACTTTTGGTTTGAAGTATCTTTCTATATAATATGGAACACTGAGGCACCGTAGTCTAGAAAAGATATGGAGAAATATGTTATTTCTATCACAATGGACAAAACATTAATTGATTAGAATTTATTATTGTCATATAATAATTTAAACTATGGGTACTATGTTTATTCTTCACTTGCAGACCCCAGTTGTTCTAAAAGCAGGCCTCCTTTATGTTGTTATATCATTGCAAATAACACTACTCAATAATCAAAAATATTTATGAATTTTAAAAAAAAACACTAGCATAGAAATATAGGGAGCATATGACTTAACTTAGTTCATAAGTCATAGAACCATGAGAAGCTACATGCAAATCTGATGCAGAGAATATGTGTCCTCCAAATAGCTCAACTTTGGACAAACTAGTAAGGTAAGATGTTGATGTTGTCTCTTTTGGAGAGGGATGTGTATTCACGGATGTGTAAGTGCTTGAAGCTTTGGGCCTTTTTAGTAATGGAATCTAGAAATTTAGTTGTGTATATTTTTCTTGCCTAAATGGAAGATTTTATTTCCAAGTCTTCCTTGCAGGAAAATGTGGTTATATGATTAAGTCATGTTCAGAGTGTTGTTAAGTGCAAGCTTGGTATTGGATTTCCAGAAAATCTCCCTAAAGCATCTCAGTCACCCCCAAGGTCTGCTCCCTTTGTCCTCTACCTCTTTCTTTGAACCTATAACTCAGACATGATGCCTGGAGCTGAGCCCGCTCATCTTAGATCTTGGCCCCAGAAGATGGATGTCACAGTTAAGATAGTGAAGCAAGAAAAATCAGGATACAGGGGTGCTGATTAATGAGGAGCCACAATATCAGCCCTGTCCCGCCTACCTCCATACTTCTTTTGCATGTAAAAGAAACAATGTTCTATTTTATTAAAACCATTACTACTTTGGACTTTTCCTCTATACATAGTGAAAGTCGCTCAGTCATGTCTGACTCTTTGCAACTCCATGGACTGTATAGTCCATGGGATTCTCCAGGCCAGAATACTGGAGTGAGTAGCCTCTCCCTTCTCCAGGGGATCTTCCCAACCCAGGAACTGAACCCAGGTCTCCCGCATTGCAGGTGGATTCTTTACCAGCTGAGCCACCAGGGAAGCACATAGCTGAATTCTATCTACACTGATATGGAACTCAAGTGATGTAATCCTAGAATAGCCCTTTGACCCATGCCATCACTTTTCCTAGAGAAGGTTAGGGAAGTGCTGCCTAGTGGTCTCCATAGTTACCAGGTGCACAAAGCTTCACAGGAGATGAACTAGGCTTGAGAATTTCTAGCTTCTTATGGTTCAGCCTCACCCACACTATTTCTAAAAGAAATTCCATGAAAGTTTTAAAATGTAGCAAGTTTCCTTTTCTATTAGGATAGAAGATTTACTGGACATTAACATTTTGACCTTTGCTGGGAATTTGCATGATGGAGAACAAACATTATTCTTTACTATTCTACTGCCACTGTAGTGGCACAAACTGGCTTAAAACAGCACGAATGTATTCTTTTACGGTTCTAGAGAATCAGATATCCAAAGTGAGTCTTACAACACTAAAATCAAGATGTCAACAGAGCTGGTTTCTTCTGGTGGCTCCAGAGAGAAGAATCCACTCCTGTCTCTTCCAGCTTCTAGAGGCTGCTGGCATTCCTAGGCTTGTGGCCGTATCACTTCAATCTCTGCTTCTGTTGTCACATTTCCTTCTCTTCCAACCCTGACTCCTTCTGTTTCTCTCTTATAAGGATAATTGTGATCACATCAGGCCTACCTGACCAATCCAGGATAATTTCTCTCAAGACCCTTAATTTAATCAAATCTGTGAATTAGCTTTTGCCATATAAGGTAGCAGGGGTCAAAGGGCTTAGGATGTGGACCCATTTGGGAGGCTGGCCACATTTATCTGGACATCTTGATTAGAAATCATCCAGGAAAGATTTTTTCTTAATTTAAAAGCAGTATAAATTGTTACATATGGTTACTGTTAGATAGGGTTGCCTTTAAAAAAAGGTGCCTTCAGTAAATTGAAAACTACTATTAAAATGATTAATGGCAAAAACAATTTGCTGAAAATATAATAGGCAAAGTGATAAGATTTGATATATGCAGCATATGCACTATAAAAAAATTTTAAATAGTAAGAAAACTACTGATTCCATTATTTTGATAAACAGTTAATTGTACAAGAATAACAATTCACAAATGATAAAAACATTAAGCATAAAAATCCAAAATAAATGGAAAGGTTTACTTTTTAAATTATGATGATAATAATAAGATATTACTATTGGTAAGGGTACAGTTAACCAAATCTGGATGCTTTCATATCTTGCCTCTAGAAATGTACATTGGCCTTTCTTTATGTAGCACAGGGTTTCAAGAATGCTAAAAATGCTCTATTCAGTAATACTACATTTGGGAAATCATCCAAAATGCAGCAGAGCAAAAATGTTTATCTTTATGTGAAAAATTAAGAAAACTTAAACATTCTGCAATAGGAAAATGACTAAATAAATACTGCTATAATTATAAGATGAAATATTACTTAGCTATTTAGATGTATGCTACTGGGGAGTATTTTTTCCTAAATCACTTGGAGAAATGCCTAAGGTAAGGGCATGGAAAGCAGTCCTACAAGGCAACTGAGCAGCAGCTAAAAGTCAGCTCAGAAGTCGGAGAACATGCTTTTCCTGGACCTGGTCTTTCTGAGTTTCCTTTCAAACCATCATGGGAGAAAATTTAAATATATAATTATTTAAATTTATTAGCACTGACTCCAATTAGCATGAAAAGGATAACCAGGCCCCAAATCTAGTCAGTTACCACTGATACCATTTATATGAGTCTACGAAATGCAGAATGAAATGCTATACTTCTGAACTGATTGGTGAATGGCAATTAGTTTCTGCCCTGACTTTGAGTCCTCCCTGCTTTTCTGGTCCCCTGGGAACCTTCCTTTAGACCTCTCATTTGCGGATCTCTTCATTACTAAGCAACTGAAATGTCTGGCACAATTGGACATCCAGGAAGCTGCTGGATATATAACTATATAATTTCAGATGTGCTGCAGTCCATGGGATTGCAAAGACTCAGACACAACTTAGCAACTGAACAACACGTAACTTCAAGACAAATTTCTCCCAAATTCTTTCTTTGACTTATTCCAAAATAAAGCTAACTCCATTTTGCTTTGCTATGGAATGCTATTTACTTCATTTGCATGTTCTTTTTCTCATAAAGCCATGTAAATAAGGAGAGGATTCTAGTGCTGCAACAAATGCGAGTGAAGCACAAGCTGCTGCTGCTGCTGCTGCTGAGTCGCTTCAGTCGCGTCCGACTCTGTGCGACCCCAGAGCCTGCAGCCCACCAGGCTCCCCCGTCCCTGGGATTCTCCAGGCAAGAACACTGGAGTGGGGTGCCATCGCCTTCTCCCGAAGCATGTGCAGTGCAGCTCTGAAAAAGACTTCCACTTTATTTGGTCTGATTCCCACTGTGCTCTTAGCTACTTTCACTTTTATACTTAAAGGGATGTGAATTTTTCAAGTTTCTGCCTGCTTTATATGCCTGTGTATTTTGGTGGTTTTTTTTGTTTGTTTGGTTTTTTTTTTTTTTACTATTATTCCCATTGGTTGGCTGATCTTCACAATTTCTCCCAAATTGACTAACTTAATACTGTGATTTCTACTAACTAGATTTCATGTCTTCCCACTTTCTACAAAATAGATTCCCCTTATGAAGAATATTACCCATTGAACAAGGCATGTAGAAAAGCAAAATAAAAAGTTGCATATTCAACACTGTCATAACTGTGCAAAATTGATGTGTTAGACTGGGTGATCCAAAAAGCAGGCTCCTTGAAATATGCAAGGATTAGATTAGGGGAAATCCCTATGAGAAAAAAAAAAAAAAAAAGCCAGGGAGAACTATTAGATTACAAAGTAAGTGTGATCCTGAGTGAAAGCAGGAAGCAGGTTGCATGGAACCATGCTTGAGTGCTGCCTACTGCTAGGGAGGTTTGGCGAGATTCTAGGGGAGTCTTTAAGCTAAAGTAGATCATTAAAATGATGCTGTGAAAGACTGAAGGCAGCAGGAGAATGGGATGACAGAGGACGAGATGGTTGGATGGCACCACTGACTTAATGGACATGAATGAGTTTGAGCAAGCTCTGGGAGATGGTAAAGGACAGGGAAGCCTGGTGTGCTGCAGTCCATGGGGTCGCAAAGAGATAGACATGACTAAGCGACTGAACAGCAAAATGGTACAGATGAAACTAGTTCCAGAGCAGGAAGAGAGACACAGATGTAGAGAACGGACATGTGGAAACAGGCGGAAAGGGAGTGTTGATGAATTGGAAGATTCGATTTGACATAAATATACTACCATGTGTAAAATAGATAGCTAGTGGGAACCTACTGTATAGCATAGGGAACTCAGCTCAGTGCTCTGTGATGACCTAGAGGGGTAGGATGGAGGCACGGTGGGAGGGAGGTCCAAGAAGAAGTGGATATATGTATACATATAGCTGACTGACTTTTTTGTACAGCAGAAACTAATACAACATGTAAAGCAATAATACTCCAATAATAATAATAATAATAATAAAGAACAGTCCTGTGTCTTTCAGAAACGCACCTGCCTTGGTGTTTCTGTTGTACTCAGTCACTGGCTAGGAAACAGAACCTCATGGCACAAACAGGGTGATCAATCTCAGTGTGAAGAACCTGGGGCTTTTGGTCAATTGCAACCCTTATATTTGTAAATCTACAAGGTATGCCACCTGTCTTTTCCATGTAACCCCCCTAGTCCCTCCTGGAAGAACAAGTTCATGGCTTCAGACCCTAACATTTTGCTGAGATCTGAAGCTGCAGGCACATCAGAACATGTGCACATCCACAAAAGCAGAAGATGAAACAATTTGCAGAGCAATGATGCATGTATAAACTGGTTCATGACAAAAGCAATGAGATAAACATACAAAATGGCATAAAAATAGAAGCACATACAAATATAGTACACACAGGTGCCTAAGGAGAAGTCTTCTCTCTCCTTGCCCATGCTTCAAGGATACAAGCAAACAAGACATAAGCAATCTATACAATTCATCTGACTGGGAGGAAAGACAGGAAAACACAATTACCAGGATCCTAGTTTTGTGCTCCTGTGGCTATGGTAAGTGGTTTCATGTTTGTGAAACTTAAGATATATGTTACTATTTTTGTCTCTTCTTGAATACTTCATGACAAGGTTCCAGGTAAGTCTAATGATTCCTGCTTTACAGAGGAAATAATGGGACTCAAAGAGATAATAGATTCAGAATTAAGTAAGTTGTCAAAGGACACACATCTAGTAAATAACAGAACCAGAATACATTTTAAGTCTACCAATACAGAAGTAAAGTGAACAGGGTATTTGGGCATATTGCATGTATATATACTTTTTGATTGCAAGAATTTTTTTTCCCCAAAGTGTCTTCAAACTTTTGCAGCCAAGGGTATTTTATACTGGTTTTTAATTTTTTTATTAACCCTAAGCACCTCACAGTATGAGACTGATTCCCTCACCAAATGGACACGTTAAAGAGCCAAGGGGAGGAGCTCGACATCAAGTCAGCATCCTTGCCCATCTCAGGAGTGGTGGCAATAACTGTGATCCTTTTCTGTATTCCACTGTCAGTAAGTGACCCCTGCCTTGTTTACCCATCCAGCCCTCCAGTCATGCTGTGAATACACAACTGCTATACTTTGACCTCTTTCAGGCTTTTGGAGGATTACAGCTCTTTCCCTGAGGGAGAGGCCCAGTGGCTAGACCCTTTTTATATCTCCTGTTCTCAAGCCTCTAGTTCTTTTTGCCCTTCATTCCTGTGTCCTTTTTATGAAGCTGATCCATCCTTGTAAATTTTCTGGAATTCAGACCTTCTTTAAACAGTTACATTTCTTCTGCTCTAATCAAAACTTTGATATGACTTTTCAGCCCCATCCTCTGTGCAATGATGACTGCTATTAGCAAATAAGCACTTTCAATTTGTTCCACCATTTTATTAATACAGGGCTTCCTGGTATTCATCTTATCCAAATGCACATCCATCTTTGGTTCAGAAACAATTATTGATACAAGTTACTGATCACTTTGCATACGTTACCACAGTTAGCCAACATAACAGATATTACCATTTGTGTTCTAAGAACAGAAAATGGAGATGTAGAACAGATTTAGTTCTCTGGAAGCAGACATCAAAATAGACTACAGATCAACATCTGTGAAAGCAAAGTGGTGGAAGGGAGACCGGGCAGAGAAAGACGTCAAACCGTAAGCCTGACATAACCTTAGCTGTGTCAGCTGGGAGCTCTGAGTCAAGTACTGGCCATCAGCATTCCACCTGGAGTCAGTATGGCTGGCCCTTTCTAGACTTTCCTTGTTCCATCACTGGATTCAGGCTGTTATGGGAAAGCATGGGCTTGGACAAGGGGAATCTCAGCTGAGCAGATCCTGGAGGAGTACATACCTGGATGCTCTCTGTTGACTGCATTCCCCACAGCTAAGAGCAAATCTGTCCTTGAAAAGAAATCTGAGTGGTGTGTCTGTGTCTACCACAGCCTCTCAGAATCTGGGAAATGTATTAGAGAGTCTGCAGCTAGTAAGTGGCAAAGATTTGACAGCAAGTCTTTTGTAACTCAAAAGTCCATGCTCCCTGATAACTTAGAATTGGTTTACAAATATTTATCCAAACTGGTTATGTCAGAATCACCTTTAAAATAGGGATTTCTTTAAAACATGAATATTTGGCTCTAAGGACTCCAGCTCTGGAGGTACAAAGGGCCAGTCATTCTGATAAAGTCACAAATAGATATCTTTTTAAAAATAATTAGGTGTTATATAATTTTTTCCCTAAATTTTATCTAATTAGCATAGACATTTTTATATGAAAAAATCTTCAGAATAGGGAATCATGAAGGTTTTAGCTGAGATAAACAACATTTTTAGAACTTCTTTCTGATTTGGGATAATATCCTGAGATCCTTGGCCTTGTGGCTTACATCTTTTGACTCCTAGGACAATTTTAAAGGCACAGTGAGCTTATCTCAGCTGCTATAGGTCATTTGTATTCCACCTTGAGCATGGGAAAGAAAGCTGTGTAAATATTACATAAATATTTTGCAGGATGTTTACTCCAGTAATGGAAGTACTAAGAAGCTACATGTAGTTGCTCTGGGTTACAGTGTGGTGGTTGAAATGCCTGAATATTTAAGTCTCAACAGTAAAGGCTGATATGAGGAAAGTACAGTGTTGGTTGACTTAGCTCTTTAAAATCAGAAAAAGTGATTTTTCATCTTTGTGCCTCCAACCATTCACAGTGTCTATTTGAATCAGTGAATACATGATAACTGTCTTTTAACCTCGTGTTGGTGATTTAGCCACTAAGTCATGTCAGACTCTTTGCAACCCCTGTTGTGCACCAGGTTCCTCTGTCCATGGGATTTCCCAGGAAAGAATCCTGGAGTGGGTTGCCATTTCCTTCTCCAGGGTATCTTCCCAACCCAGGAACTGAGCGCGTCTCTTGCATGGCAGGCAGATTCTTTACTGTCTGAGCCACCAGGGAAGCTCTTAAGTTAACCTTTAACCTTGAGTACTTAAAGTCATGAAATTTGGCCTTGGAAGAAAATCACCAGCCTCTCAGACAAAGACTTACAAAATCAACTTTTGTCAGTGACCACATATGTCACAAATCTAGATTTCTCACTTGGAATCTCAAATGAGTGAATTTAACTATCTTCTATTATTAGAAGTGGAGGTGACGAAAATGGTTCCACATTGATCCTGAGCTATCTGATCTTGAACCTTTCATTTCTTCCTTTATTGTTTCCATTCTATGTAATTCAGATAGTAACCATAAGAATGGTGAAGAATGTTGAAATTGGAAGTTTCCTTTAGTTGATATTCAAGATGTTATTTAGCTCAAAACTTGCATATTTAGAGAAAACATGTAGCCAGTACTAATGATGATCTTATCCCATTGATATTTATCTACAGACTGAAGACAGTTGCCTTTCCTTCCTTTGTTGAGGCAGGGTTTCTTATAACTCATTTTCTCCATAACCTCAGATGAATCTCCACTGGCCTAATGACAGGAAGCATTCTCATCTTTTTATGACATGATGTTTGGAAGATAAATCTAAAATCTCTAACATAAAAGAAGTTTCATAACCACAAACTGTGAAAAGGTGGGGAAATGTATACTTATCATAGGTAGTTTTTACCATGAATTTTCTGACCTTGGTTTGATTAAAATCTCAACCTAAATATTTCACCAATATAAATTTCTTTAGAATTTAATTGTTCATTCCACTGAACTTGGAATGAGAAAAACCCCAATGTGGGGCAAAAATGCTGACACAAAAGGAGTATTTAAGGACTGAGCTGCTTTACGGATCGAAGCATTTGAAACTGAACAGCCAGTTTGACAAGAAGCAAAAACCACAGAACAGAGTCCCACCTAGTCTTTGTTTTGTTTCACAAAATATTTGGGCTCTTCTTACTGTCCTCTCCCACCTCCTCTCTCTGTGTTTATTTTATAGATGTCATTGAAGTAGATAACCTGATCCAACTCTGAAAGATTCAGGGGAGGAAGGGAAGCTTTCTACCTGAACATCCCTGATATAAACAGGAAATGAAGACATCACTCACTGTGCTTGGAACTGGGAAATTGTTCTGGGGCTTCTTCCTAATTCCTCATGTAGGCATTTGGAGTATCAATGGTAAGACACCGACTTGTTATATATTTCCCGGGGGATGTTGGAAGCAGTGTTCTCCCTTGCTGATCTTAGTAGGATGTAGTGTTTGTGCCTAGTGGATAATGGTAGGTGAAACCAAGTAGTTGGATTTGCTCACTGAAAGAACATAGACCAAATTAGAAAACAGTAATTTTTTAGGCTGGTTTTCTTAAAAACATATTCTGATGGTAAGAACAGAGAATTGGGCAAATGCTATAAATAGTTCAATACAAATTTATCACTATACTAGCAAAAGTGTTCTGGATGCCATGCTGTTGGTGAATAAATAGCTTCTTCTTTTCAAACTGAGACTAGAGGAGTGTTGGTTAGGTTAGGAGTTGGATAACTGGGATTATGCATGACTCCATGGTTACTCTGAAATGGTGGTTTAGTCGCTAAGTCATGCCTGACTCTTGCAACCTCATGTATAGTAGCTTGCCAGGCTCCTCTGTCCATGGGGTTCTCCAGGCAAGAATACTGGAGTGGGTTGCCATTTCCTTTTCCAGAGGATCTTCCAAACCTAGGAATCGAACCTGGGTCTCCTGTGTTGCAGGCATGTGGCTAAATAAAATCTCCTTAATTGCTTCATGGGGCATGTGCCTTGAGAATACTGAATGAGACAATGCTGAGAAATATAGGCTCGGTGCATTCTGTCGCTGCTTTTATTATATTGAAGGTAAAAGATGTCATGTGATACAGAAAACAGCTTAAATTCTGCATTGATGTTTGGCCACTTTTGCAAAAATTTTATACAAGTGAAAAAGTGATGAGTTCACTTGCTCCTTTACTTTGTCAGAGATGCCCATATATTGTAAAGAGGGAGGGGCCATGAAAGGCAACAGAAGTTTCTAATTTTCTGGTTTTAAATAGCCTGCCTTATCCCCACAAGCACATACTGTTATAAGTTTCAAATCAGAAAATATGGTCACTGAAATCCTTTAGCATGTCATCTTCAGTTCTGAAATTGTGTTTTGAAATTTGTCTTCATGATACCAGGATGGCACACAAACAGTTGCAAAATTAAAAAACCCCCTTCTCTTAAGCGTTTTTATGTTTGTAAGTATTTGGTATTATGGGGCTTGCCAGCTGTGCAGTGGCAAAGAATCCACCTGCAATGCAGGAGACTCAGGTTCAATCCCTGGGTCAAGAAGCTTCCCTAGAGGAAGAAATGGCAACCCACTCCACTGTTCTTGCCTGGAGAATCCCATGGACGGAGGAGCCTGGTGGGCTACAGTCCATGTGGTTGCAAAAGAGTCAGACACAACCGAGCACAACAACAACAAAGCTGGTATTGTGCTGATGAAATGTGTAGAGGGCCAGCTGTATTTTTCACTTTAGTTACAACTGAGGTTAAATATTATTAAAGAGAAATCATACCAGTTTGAAGAATGTGCAGTGCTGTGTCACACAGGACACCTGTGGTGGATTCATGTCAATGTATGGCAAAACCAATACAGAATTGTAAAGTAAAATAAAAAATAAATAAAATAAATTAAATAAATTAAATTAAATTAAATTAAAAAAAAAAAAAAGGAGTACAGTTCAACTCTGCTCCTCCTTTCAATGTGTGTCGGAACTGGGTCCATTGACTGGCTCTGCCACTTTCTGCCTGACCCTGGTTTAGTTTCTTATCCTCTCTTATCCTTAGTTTCCTCACTTGTAAAATAGAGATAATAATAATTTACCTAAATTATGGGGCTATTGTGAAGACTACAGATACAATAGGTAAAGTGCACAGCATAGTAAACTCACATAATAAAAGTTTGATAAGAGTTGGACACAACTTAGTGACTAAACTACAAACATTAATGTTATTTTTTGCTAATATTCTTTATACCAAACAATCTACAGAATATTCAAATAAATGGGAAACAAATTTTAACATTATCATTTAAAATAGTTGAGGTTTTGAAGCTAAAAATAGAATTAATAAATGAAGTATATTGTACAATATATTTAGCCCAAAGTGGAAGGAAATGGCAACCCACTCCAATGTTCTTGCCTGGAGAATCCCAGGGACAACGGAGTCTGTGGGGTCGCACAGAGTCGGACACGACTGAAGCGACTTAGCAGCAGCATAGTGACTCGAGTTATTTGAACGATAAAACAGAAAGCCCTGGACAAAGAATTAGCCAGATAGCTTATATATGTTTTTGGATTGCAGCATTACTTGAATTAAATTAGGGGTATATGTTGTTGAGGGGTTTCCCAGGTGGCACTAGACTCAATGGACATGAGTTTGAGCAAACTCAGGGAGATAGTGAAGGAAAGGGAAGCCTGGCATGCTGCAGTCCATGGGGTCACAAAGAGTAGGACACTACTCAGTGACTGAACAACAACAATATAGGTTGGTGAGATTTGTACTCCTGACAGCTGATGACTCTATTCCTTTAAACCTCATTTATTTTAACCTTTATATCTTAGGGATTTCCTGTGATGTAGTTACTGAATTCTTTACACAGGCACAAAGTTTCAAAGTCTTTAAGAATAGTTTTAAAATAATGTTTCCTTTCCACTTCAAAGCAATGTGAGGTATGTGTATATCTTCTTAGGAATGTGGCTGTATCAATAATAAGGTTTTGAAAAAGGTAATGTTCTCTACAAACTTCCTGTTGAAGGTCCTCCTTCATAATGAAATAATTCTTGCTTGCATTTTGTGTTTCTCAAAAAAATTTAGGGAGAGCTTTGTCCCTTTGTATCTGGCATATGATTTCTGTCTGGATGGAAGTAATAGAAGTGTTAGCACATATACACGGACAGATGGGTTGATTATGCTGGCAAGAACAAAGCTCCGAATGGAGATGCTCTTGTCAGTAGCCTGCCCCATCCTCAGTGAATGACTCCAGCTGAGAGGCCCTGGACCACTTGATGCTCAATTTATTCAATCTGAACATCAACCAAGGATTCCAGCATCAAGCATCCAGGAGCACTGCAGTTAATGTCTGGCTACTGTGTAGACTATACACGTTCTGAATAAAGGCAGGAGGAAATCTTGAATTCGTACTCCACCTTCCTCCCACATTGTGTTTCTCCAGTATGAGTAGGCCATATCCTTGGGTCAGAGCAGAAACGCTGGAGCAAAATCTCTCATTCCTTCATATTCTGGTTTTGTAACACAATGTCTTTATCAGGATTATTTATCTGGATATGCTTATTTGTTCCTCTTGAAATACACATGTTTTATGCCAGAAATGGAGCTCAACCTTCTGCCAAATGCCTGTATATTGTTATCACAAAAGTGCCTGCTATAAGATTTGACTAATTTATATGTAAATGTCTAGGAATACATTCTGCAGTTACAGGATTTCCTGGATTAAGGTTTGAAAAGACTAATTCCTGTGTTGATCACAGCCTTGAATAGACTTTAATTAATTATTACTGAACTCTTTAATTATTACTTCCTCTGTCCCACTATCAAAATTTCCTCTATTGTAATATTGAAGTCAGTTTATCTTACTTCTCTGGGACTTTCCAACTTAATTTCCATCATTTGTGAGTTTCACCTTTACTTACATTTTAGAGTTGTTGAAAGAAAAATATTCACAGGCATTTGTAACCAGGTTCAAAGATAAAACCAATCTTTTGCTTTTTTTCTTGGAAAGGCAATGGTAGAGCAGGTAAGATCATTCCAGATTACTAGATTATTCTCCCATCTCTGCCCTTTACTGCTTCTCTGATTATAACCTCTCTGGTTCTCTTTCCTCATCTAAACGATGGAGACAACAATGATATTGAACTTATAGGGATGTTGTTAGTAGTAAGTGAATTAATTCTGTAAAACTCTTAAAATAGTACCTGAAGTTTATTAGCTAAAATTACACAGTAAGTGCTGTGTAAGTTTACTGATAATGGTTTAGTTTTCTTCCCCCCCCCCCCATTTAGTACAAAACTTTATTAGCTTGATAGTCTCCTTAAAGCAGTATTGGGAGATCATCGCTCATTTGAGGTTTACAAAAAGTTGTCTATAAACAACTCTTTTTTACCAAAAAATATTATTTATTTATTTGGCTGAGATTCTCAGGTGGTGCAGTGGTAAATAATCTGCCTGCCAGCGCAGGAGATGCAGGTTTGATCCCTGGGTCAGGAAGATCCCCTGGAGAAGGGAAATCCCATGGATAGGAGAGAGGAGCCAGTGGGCTACAGTCCATGGGGGTCTCAAAGAGTCAGATACCACTGAGCAACTGAGCACATACATGTGAGATCTAGTTCCCTGACTAGGAATTGAACTTAGGCCCCCTGCTTTGGGAGGATGGAGTTTTAGCTTCTGGACCATCAGAGAAGTTGCTATAAACAACTCTTGATATCATTATCTCCTTGGTTATAGACTCTGATTTCCATGCTTCTCAATGGAAGAAATTACTTGTTTGCCCATGTACACATGCAGGGGAATTGTGTTAGTATGCTCAGAATCTAAATATGTACAATATGAGGTTCACATTGAACACAGATAAGGAGAGCGATAGAGGGGCGGTCTAGACAGTCATGGGGAAACATTAGGTTTGTCTGGTAGGGCTCTCTAACTTCTTTTCTCATTCCTGATAACCACATTTATCTTAGAAGCATAACATGGAACTTGAATATATCACAAACAACCCATTGTCCAGAAGTGGGGCTGGGACAGTTAGATTCTAGCTGGGTGGTGATTATCCCATTTCTTTTTCTTCTGTGATATTAGGAGAATTAATATTGGAGGGCCATTGGCAGTTTCTGCCCACAATGATAATGCTAAGTATCTTCTAGGGCTTTGAAGATACCAGTGAATCTCAGTATAATCTCTGTAGTATAATATCTTAGGAAGGTGAGGAAGTATCTATAAAAGAAGTAGAGATGGACTTTCCTTGTGTCCTTCCAACAGCACAAAATGGAAGGACGGTTACTCTAAACATCATACATAGCCACTCAAACACCAAAGGCAATATTTAGAAATGTTGGTTTCTTATAAAATGCCAAAGGTTCTCTTGAATGCTACTGTTCACAGCTTCTAAGTTACACTCTAGGCTTTTCCTGTCCTGCTTTTTTTCCTAAGGTCACTGTGAGCAAGGTGGAAGGCCTAGCATCTCTGAAGGACTGGCCCAGCTTTGCCAGAGTCTTCCCTGCCCAGAACTATCCTCTAAATTGTCAATAAGAATCATTTTTCTGTAGGGTCTATTGAACTGGCTAGACACTTTTGCTATTCCAGAGAGGTGATTACACACTGGCTAACACTCTCCACCAGGTACTCATCCTCATCATATAGGACAGGCAGAACTCTGCAAGACTGGAGTGAATCCTCTGGCCTGGGGAGACAAAGACATGACCGGTAGGGAAGAGTCACAGGGGGGTCATTTGTCACTTGGTGGGAAAGTAATGAAGAAGTACCCAGAGAAAGCATGAGAAAGCACCCAGAACAAAGATTTTTTTACTTCCTAGTTTTGACCAAGACTGGCCTTCCTCATTAGTATAATTCATGTCTCATATAGACAATAAAGAATCTGCCTGCAATACAGGAGACCTGAGTTTGATCCCTGGTTTGGGAAGATCCCCTGAAGGAGGAAATGGCTACCCACTCCAGTATTCTTGCCTGGAGAATTCCATGGACAGGGGTAGCCTGGCGGGCTACAGTCTGTGGGGTCACAAAGAGTCGGACACAACTGAGTGACTAACATACACACAAAAGGGCATTTTTCTACAGAATAGAACCCTTCTTCTGTCTCTATAATGTTTGTCTGGCTGGTGAATATCCAGATCACTGCTGATCCCCAAAAGCAGCTGGAAGTGAGTGTTCAGAGCAGAGGCACTTGGGGCAGGCACTGGGGGTTTCCACCTGGACTCTGCTGCCACAGGCCTTGTGCCCTTGGACAATTACTCAACTGCCGTGTCACTTCCGTAAATTCATCCTATCCAAAATATAGTAATGCCTGGCATTTATTATTAGATTCTGTGAACCAGCCATAGTGCCAACAACCTTCCTGTGTGTTCCCATGTGCTTTCACAACTACTCTTCTAGATAAGAGTTTGTGCCTTGGAGTTAGCCAGGCCTGGGTTCAAGTCCCAGTCCTGGCTCTGACTCCCGCCAGCTGGGGATCTTAAGTAAGTGGCTTAACTTCTCTATACTTGATTTCTCCCACTTAAGATAAAGATAATAATAATAACTACCTTATAAAATTGCTCTGAGGATCAAAAGAAACTATGTAGGATACGTAATAAGAACTCAAAAATATTAGTCATATCCCTGTTTTCCTTCTGTTGGGAGCACCTAGGATGGGTTCATAGTACTTTGATAATGTGAAATATGATGCAATTGTGGGCAAGTGGCAGTGAAGACGAGGCAGTGATTCTGAAGGTTGATTTTCCAAAAGTGACAAACTATCTGACCTGATGATCACTGAAGTTCTCTGCTTGTCCTATTCTTTAATATCTCAGGGAAAGGAAATGGTGCAGGCACTTTGTATACTTTGCTGTTTGACAAAGCTGTGGCAAATATTAGAATGACTGTATCAAGTCAAAAAAAATTTCAGAATTATGGGAAACTAGATAAAACCAAGAGCTATATGGCTTAAAATCTTAGATTACTCAATACTACTGAATTAAAGAGATAGACTTCAAACTATTCTCCAAAGTAATCGCATCACATTATGAGAAATTCTAGCCCTAGAAGAAATTGTTTAAAAATGTGCTCTATAAATACCACATGAAAGCAACTTAAAGTTTTCACATACCATTTTAAGAAGATTTTAAGAAGAATAGAGTAATAGAAAATGAGTGTGAAAATTCTCTCTATTCATTTCATGGTCTTTGTGTTTTAAGTAAAGGGAATAAATATGAATTCATACCATATGTTCTTGGGGTGAAGTTCATTCTTTCCAGCTCCATTTTTGCTAAAGGAATTTTATATCTTATAAGTCTGTGTGTGGCTATGTGTGGTGTATTTGTGTTTAGACAAGGACGGATTGCCTGTCCCTAAGGCAACCAGTATCAGACAATATGCACAGAAAAGGGAAAAAACCTTGAACTATTTTTTCATACTATTTCTATTTCTATTTCTTGTTTGTCAGGTAAAAATGTGTGAATCCTTCATCTCACCATAGCGACTGAGATCAGCAAATCTTCATTGCATCCCTGAAATCAAGCCACAGGGTTTTCCGTTAACAAAGATCATCCTTTAAAACAGAGTTTCTGATTTTAACAATGGATGTGTACACCCTTATTCAAATTTCCCCATATATTCCCAGCACTTCTGGA
This sequence comes from Oryx dammah, assembly GCF_014754425.2. Taxonomy (NCBI): domain Eukaryota; kingdom Metazoa; phylum Chordata; class Mammalia; order Artiodactyla; family Bovidae; genus Oryx; species Oryx dammah. The sequence goes on from NW_024070186.1 coordinate 99,255,708, forward strand.
AATATCTGACTTGTGGTATGGGTGTATTTACCACAGAGTTAAAATAATAAGTTTAATCAACACTACATAATACAACATTAAATTAGTTTCTGCATGCAATGGAATTCCCCTACCCTCATCTCAAGTCACCACATTTCTGATTTTGTGAGCCAGCTTGTGATGGGAAGTAGGTCATGTGGGCTTCCTGATGCTGTACATGAGATTCCTTGAGGCTGTCTGGGTGGATGTCCTTCCAGGATCTTTGATGTGTGATTACACGGCAGCTGTTGCTATGTGTGGACTGGCCTTGCCTATGGCCTAAGTCCTGGAGGAGGAAATGGCAATCCACTCCAGTATTCTTGCCTGGGAAATCTCATGGACAGAGGAGCCCGGTGGGCTGCAGTCCATGGGGTTGCAAAAGAGTTGGACTGAACCACTAAACAACAACAACATGCTCAAGTCACTGTGTCATGGGACCCCCTAAACCACACCAGTTTGCAAAGGAGAGGCACATGTTTCCCTTCCTTATTAGTACCCATCTCTCTGCTCTACCCCTCTGCACTCTAAAGCAAGAAAGATCACACTACCAGCATCCTCTGAAGACCTGTTTCTTCCTGAGTCTGAAGACTAATCTTCTTCTGAGGCCTCCTCATCACATATCTGAAGTTTTGTTAGTTGTTTTTCTACCATAGTACCTTCTGATAGAAGCTAAAATCCTGGTTCATGTAAGAGAAAATTATTGGCATATTATGTCATGGGCTTCACAGGTGATGCTAGTGGTAAAGAACCTGCTTGCCCATGCAGGAGACTTAAGAGACTTGAGTTTGATCCCTGGGTTGAGAAGATCCCTTGGAGAAGCACATGGGAACCCACTTCAGTATTCTTGGCTGGAGAATCCCATGGACAGAGAAGCCTGGCCTGCTACAGTCCATAGAGTCGCAAAGAGTCGGACACAACTGAAGTGACTTAGCATGTACACATACTTGTCACAGTCATTTTAGCTTAAAAAAAATTATTTATGTACATATTTATGGTCAACTCTAAAACAATCTTAGGTCAAACTAAGGCACTCAGGCTCCATAACTGTCATTTTACTGTCATTCATTTATTTCAGTGAATGTAACTATTTTGAACTTTCCATAAATGTAAGAATTTTTCAATAGAGAGGTTAAAATCTGTTGGGGTTTTCCTCATGGCAATAGTTATAATCAAGGTATATCATCTTTAAAAATAAGAAATAACTATTTAATTTAAGATTCATAACTATAAACCTCCTTTTTTCTTAGTTGTTATTAAGTTTTACAAATTACTTACTCTCTTCAGCTCCTTATGGTATTTACACCGGTGGCTAGGCTTGCTCAGCTGGAAGATACTGGGCCATCCAGTTTTTTGTGGTTGGCATGCCTTTCTGATTGGTTGATCTAGGTATCTGGATGACCACGGAGTGTCATTTCTTAAATATTTTGAGTATCACCCCAAATGGACATAAATCAGGCCTCGTGCTTAGGTTATAACCGCCAAAGGGTATGTTGAGATGCATATATCCTTCACCTTGACATTTTGAGTCCACATTGCAAAGGACTCAGGGCTTCCCTGGTGGCTCAGATGGTAGAGAATCTGTCTGCAATGCAGGAGACCTGGGTTTGATCCCTGGGTTGGGAAGATTGCCTGGAGAAGGGAATGGCAACCCACTCCGGTATTCTTGCCTGAGAATTCCATGGATAGAGGAGCCTGGTGGGTTACAGTCCATGAGGCTGCAGAGTTGGGCATGACTGAGGAACTAAGCACACACGCTCTAAGGAGTCAGCAGTGTCTGTTCTGTGTCCTTAGTGCACAGACAGCATAGGAGTTGTGAGCAGGGGATTTTTCTCTTCCTGAAGCTCTCTCTGTTCAGTCTCAGGGTACATCATGCTTCTCACTTTCATACTTTTTCTAAGGCCATCTCCTTTTGCTATCCCTGGGAAGCAGATCTCCTTTTGCCATCCCTGGAAAGATGGGAAGATCAGAAGACCGAAGCATAAACACATATTTAACTATAATATAGTAATGCATGTCACGCAAAATAGCATGGGGCATTTGGTGTGGCATCAGGTGGATGTGGGTTGCTAGAGTGTGTTGTGGAAGGGAGAGGAGAATAAGTTTGCATAAAGAAGCAGGGGATAAATGCCATTTGATGAAGGATGGACATTTTTCAGTAGGCACAGAAGACTCTCTATAGGGTTTCAGGCAAAAAAAAAATTGTGCAATTGACTTTGAATTTTAAGAATATAAACTATGACAGTACTGTGGAGAATGAATTTGGTTGGGGAAGGGGAAAAAGGTCAAGTTTGGAAGCAGAAGGCTAGTTGTTAAGCTGTGACAGTAATCCTCATGAAGTAGAATGAGACCCAAATTAAGGCAGTGGCATGAAAACAAATTCAAAAGATATTTTGGATGCTGAATTAACTTAGCTTGGTGGCTGATGGAATGGGGCAGGAGACAAGGATGGCACCCAGGCTCTAGCCATGTGATTAGGTAGACAGTGATATTATACCGCAATAATGGAAAGGGTACCAGAACTGCCCTGGGGTGAGAATTGGAGGCAGAGAAGATTCAACCTCCTCCTTGAAGTTTTCTGTGATAGGCCAGACAGACAGAAAGGCTTTTTCCGTCTAAGAGATCTGAAAACTCTGAGAGATTATATCTTGTCAAGATTTAAAGAAAAAAAAAATCATATTGGAAAACTGAAGAGCCAAGTGAGGCTCTTTCTGTATCCCCTTAGCACTGGAAACTGTTCCATTACTAAATAAACATGAACAGTGTGATATCCACACTCCTGGGATGTGAGCAGTAAGGGCATACATTATCTGTACAGAGTTTTAAAACAAACAACCAAAGTCAGCCTACTTTTAATGACCACATACCAGCAATTCTGAACAATATCAGTGATAAAATGTTTCCTCCACACCCAAATATTTTGGTCTAAGTTCTAAATAAACACTATGGTTACTGCTGAGTTTTAATAATATGTATGTAAGTTTCAAATGAGTACATTTTTCAGTACTTTCCCTCTCTGATAAATATCACATCTACATGGAAGTTAACTTAGAGAACATCCCTGTTAGAGAGTTGGCCCTGCACACATACAAACTCAGCCACATATGGGCTTTCCTGGTGGCTCAGCAGAAAAGACCATCTGCAATGCAGAAGGTGCAGGAGCTATGGGGTTCGATCTCTGGGTTGGAAAGATCCCCTAGAGTAGGGCATAGCAACCATGTAAGAACCCTGGTATTCTTGCCTGGGGTAACCCATGAATAGAGGAGCCTGGTGGACTACAGTCCATGGAGCCGCAAAGAGTCGGACATGACTGAATCGACTTAGCAGGCACCCAGGCATGTTCACTTCAAGAGTAAATTCATAATGTTCAGAATTACTTGAGCTTGCTTTAGGCATAGTTTGTGTCTCAAACCCCTGTGGTACTATATATTTCTGCATTTAAACAGTAGATTTTAAAAAAGCAATAATATCATAGTGATTCGAGAGACAAGGAAACACAATGTAAAGTTTCATTTCTTTTGCTCCATGTAAATATTTTGAATATTTGTTTAAAATTCAAAACAGTGAAACAAAACACAGACTGTGAGGTGCAATATTTTTTCATGCATGAACTAAAGTTTATATCTAAAATGTTTTATTGATTGATATCTTTATAATTGAAATGCTTTATTGACTAATAGCTATATAGTTGTAGATTTATATTTTATAATCTTTAAAGTGTTGTTTTAAAATTAAAGAATGAATCAAGAAAATAAAACTTTATGATAGTAGTAGTGGTACAGTATAGTAATTGTTTATATTATATTTTTTATAGAACTTTAGTTTTAATTACTGGAAAATTACTTATATAAACCACAATATCAGGCTGCAACTAAAGGATTCAAGTTCACACTGTTTCAGTTCAGTTCAGTTCAGTCGCTTAGTTGTGTCTGATTCTTTGTGACCCCATGAACTGCAGCACACCAGGCCTCACACTATTTAGATATATATAAAAGTATTAAATAAATACCTATGCACTTTTTCTTTTTTTGCATTCTCTTTTTCAGATATTTTCATTGTTTTTTTTTTTAATAAATTTTTTAGCCATGTGGTATGTGGGATCTTAGTTCCCCTACTGGGTATCAAACTTGTGCCCCCTGCATTGGAAATACAGAGTCTTAACCACTGGACTGCCAGGGAAGTTCCTGCATTGCTTTATATATGAAGTTTAATGACAAAAAAAAAGCCCGTTTCTTTTCTGGCCATTTTATTATTTGTTTCATTTCATGATTATTTCTAAATACAGAAAAAAAAGGTTGTTAAAAATGATGCACTCTGGGCATCAATTATACTAGGTATACCCTAGCCATGGAATATATATTCTGTAATAATACAGTAGCAGTTTTTATGAGAATTTTTAAAAGGAGAGGCTTCCTAAACCTATAGTGACTTAAAAAGGGATACTTCATCCTATGAAAGCCTGGAGATAGTAGAGGTTTCATCATTCACTGCATGCATTTATTTTAATTATTTTTAGCATTGAAAATGTCCCACCCATTAGATATAAATATTTGAGGAAACAGCGGAAACAACAATAACTAATATTGACTGATAAATCCAGCCAAAAGCAACTGTGATCGTCATTCTTTTTCAGAAGATGTTTGGCAAGACAACCCCCTTGGGAAGAGCTTTGGATATCCTGAGTGTCATAAAATGATTATGTGCTGTGTTGTGCTTAGTTGCTCAGTCCTATCCAACTCTTTGTGACCCCATGGACTGTAGCCCACCAGGCTTTTCTGTCCATGGTGAGTCTCCAGGCAAGAATCCTGGGGTGGGTTGCCATGCCCTTCTCCAGGAGATCTTCCCAACCCAGGGATAGAACCCAGGTGTCCCACATTGCCGGCAGATTCTTTACCGTCTGAGCCACCAGGGAAGCCCATAAAATGGTTGTGCATATTAATAGTTCAGGAAAAGCAGCAAAAAAATGTCAACATGCTTGTCAGATGGAAAATTAGAATTGTATCATTTACCTCAGTGCATTATTCCTGACTGCAAACATCCATTTTAGTTTCAGGCAGGTAGACAGTGTTAACGTCTTCTTTCTAGAGAGAATACCCTTGATGACTTTTAATGCCTGTTCACAAGTCTCCATCCGTTCTTTCCTCCACTCAAGAAAAATTCCTATGCTCCTCAGTGTGACAGCCAATGATCTTCATCCTTCTGATAACATACAAGAACCAGAGTGATGTTTCTATTATCCCATTGCAGGTCATTGATATGGTTTGGGCTAACAGCTAGCTCATCTCCACTCGTAATCCACTTTATGCACTCCTCCCAAGCCCACAGTCATGGAATCTTGGAACTAGTCAGGATGTTCAACAGTGCTACTAGCATTGGGTGATAGCCCAGTAGCTAAATGGAAGGGTGATTATTGTTGCTGTTTAGTTGCCAAGTCGTGTCTGGCTCTTTGCAACCCCATGGACTGTAGCCCTCCAGGCTCCTCAGTCCATGGGATTTCCCAGGCAAGAATACTGGGTTGCCATTTTCTTCTCAAGGGGATTTTCCTGACCCAGGAATCAAAGTCTAGTCTGCAGCTTGCTAGGTAGATTCTTTACCACCAAGCCATCTGGGAGGCCCAAATGGAAAGGCAACATTGTAATAGAATGAGAGACCTAGATGTCTTAGAGACTTAGCATCAGTAACACGCTGAGAGAAGTGAAGTTGAATATATGTGTGTAGGAGACATTGACTTCCTATTTTTTGTTGTTGTAAAATTTTTTCATCTGCTTTATATATTTATTTTTGCCATAGTATGTGGCATTTGGGGTCCTAGTTCCCTGACCAAGGATCGAACCCCTTCCCTCTGAAGTGGAAGCATGGACTCTTTAACCACTGCATCAGAGAAGTCCCCTTTCATCTTATTTTTTAAAGAATTGAGGGCCAGTGAGGCTGGGTGGCTATCAATATCACACAGTCTGTTAGCATTTGAACAACCAGGTTTAACTGAATATTCTAATTTTTAGCTATTTATATGAACTTTATAAATATTCCAAAAGAATCAGGCTCTGTATTTTCTCATGACAGATAAACAACATTTAAACTTCTCTCCCCATACCCCAGTGCTTATTCCATTTACTCTGAAACAACTAGTGATCTACATATCAGTATTTTCAGAAAACCATGATCTGAGAGTGTATCAGTTCCCTGAATCTGCCATGAGATACCTGGATAGTGTACCTTTTTCCCTTCAACTTCCTCAGACTTAAAATACTTCCCCTGTCCTGTTCACTGCTCTGATTATCAAAAAGCTACTCACTCACTAAGGTTCATCTCAAATATAAACTTTCCATTCAGCTTTACCCCTATAGTCACAGTTGAAATTAATCCTCTGCACACCCAATCAAGGTCTGCACCCTTTTATAGTGTTATTTCATTCTCCCATCTGTCAAGCCTAATTCCCATTAGAAGGCAAGCCCCTTCAAGGGAGGTACCTTGTCTTATTTATTCCTATACCCCCTAATAACTAGCATACAAGGTCCCTGTGAGCCTCCCTTTCGGTTCAGTTAAACTTGAAGAGTGGTAGTTAGTAAATTTATTCCAGAAAAGTGGCATTGATGGTTAATCTTACCTCAGCAATTAAATGATACATTCTTTAAGGTTAAAAAGCTCTTTACCTATCACTATTTTGCTTTTCACGATGCTGGCACAGAGTTGCAAGCTTCATAGACTGTGATCGACTGATCCAAGAAAATGAAAACAGAAATTAGAAGGCTGAAGTAGTTTATTAACTTCAGGGAGGGAAATGGACTTCTTAAAAGATGGGTTTCACTTGATTTTTCTGCTTTTGACCTCTTCCCTTTTTTTGTTGCAGTTCCAACCACATCCAGGCATAATGTTTTTAAACACTTTCTTTTGGTGAATGATTTTACCCTTCTTCATCAACTTTTTGATAACCTCATAACTTGAATTTGCTTAATTTTTTCTGAACTTTTGGAAACCAAAAGTACTTAAGTGACCGAAATCAGATTGATTATATTCTTTGCAGCCAGGAATGGAGAAGCTCTATACAGTCAACAAAAACAAGACCAGGAGCTGACTGTGGCTCAGATCATGAACTCCTTATTGCCAAATTCAGACTTAAATTGAAGAAAGTAGGGAAAACCACTAGACCATTCAGGTATGACCTCAATCAAATCCCTTATGATTATACAGTGGAAGTGAGAAATAGATTTAAGGGTATCTAGATCTGATAGATAGACTGCCTGATGAACTATGGATTGAGGTTCGTGACATTGTACAAGAGACAGGGATCAAGACCATCTCCATGGAAAAGAAATGCAAAAAAGCAAAAGGGCTGTCTGAGGAGGCCTTACAAATAGCTGTGAAAAGAAGAGAGGTGAAAAGCAAAGGAGAAAAGAAAGATATAAGCATCTGAATGCAGAGTTCCAAAGAATAGCAAGAAGAGATAAGAAAGCATTCTTCAACGATCAATGCAAAGAAATAGAGGAAAAGAACAGGATGAGAAAGACTAGAGATCTCTTCAAGAAAATTAGAGATACCAAGGGAACATTTCATGCAAAGATGGGCTCGATAAAGGACAGAAATGGTATGGACCTAACAGAAGCAGAAGATATTAAGAAGAGGTGGCAAGAATACACAGAACTGTACAAAAAAATCTTCATGACCCAGACAATCACGATGGTGTGATCACTCATCTAGAGCCAGACATCCTGGAATGTGAAGTCAAGTGGGCCTTAGAAAGCATCACTACGAACAAAGCTAGTGGAGGTGATGGAATTCCAGTTGAGCCATTTCAAATCCTGAAAGATGATGCTGTGAAAGTGCTGCACTCAATATGCCAGCAAATTTGGAAAACTAGGAGTGGCCACAGGAATGGAAAAGATCAGTTTTCATTCCAATCCCAAAGAAAGGCAATGCCAAAGAATGCTCAAACTACCGCACAATTGCACTCATCTCACATGCTAGTAAAGTAATGCTCAAAATTCTCCAAGCCAGGCTTCAGCAATACGTGAACTGTGAACTTCCAGATGTTCAAGCTGGTTTTAGAAAAGGCAGAGGAACAGAGATCAAATTGCCAACATCTGCTGGATCATGGAAAAAGCAAGAGAGTTCCAGAAAAACCTCTATTTTGGCCTTATTGACTATGCCAAAGCCTTTGACTGTGTGGATCACAATAAACTGTGGAAAATTCTGAGAGAGATGGGAATACCAGACCACCTGACCTGCCTCTTGAGAAATATGTATGCAGGTCAGGAAACAACAGTTAGAACTGGACATGGAACAACAGACAGGTTCCAAATAGGAAAAGGAGTACGTCAAGGCTGTATATTGTCACCCTGCTTATTTAACTTCTATGCAGACTACATCATGAGAAACGCTGGACTGGAAGAAACACAAGCTGGAATCAAGATTGCCAGGAGAAATATCAATCACCTCAGATATGCAGATGACACCACTCTTATGGCAGAAAGTGAAGAGAAACTAAAAAGCCTCTTGATGAAAGTGAAAGAGGAGAGTGAAAAAGTTGGCTTAAAGCTCAACATTCAGAAAACGAAGATCATGGCATCCGGTCCCATCACTTCATGGGAAATAGATGGGGAAACAGTGGAAACAGTGGCAGACTTTATTTTTTTGGTCTCCAAAATCACTGCAGATGGTGACTGCAGCCATGAAATTAAAAGACGCTTACTCCTTGGAAAAAAAGTTATGACCAACCTAGATAACATATTCAAAAGCAGAGACATTACTTTGCCGACTAAAGTCTGTCTAGTCAAGTCTATGGTTTTTCCAGCAGTCATGTATGGACATGAGAGTTGGACTGTGAAGAATGCTGAGCGCCAAAGAATTGATGCTTTTGAACTGTGGTGTTGGAGAAGACTCGAGAGTCCCTTGGACTGCAAGGAGATCCAACCAGTCCATTCTGAAGGAGATCAGCCCTGGGATTTCTTTGGGAGGAATGATGCTAAAGGTGAAACTCCAGTACTCTGGCCACCTCATGCGAATGGAAAAGACTCATTGGAAAAGACTCTGATGCTGGGAGGGATTGGGGGCAGGAGGAGAAGGGGACGACCAAGGATGAGATGGCTGGATGGCATCACTGACTCGATGGACATGAATCTGAGTAAACTCCGGGATTTGGTTATGGACAGGGAGGCCTGGCGTGGTGTGATTCATGGGGTCACAAAAAGTCGGACATGACTGAGTGACTGAACTGAACTTAACTGTCTATGGTCTCAGGGCAATTGTAAATATCTAAATATTCAAGGTTTTCTAAATGCTCTCTGCAGGCCACTTGTCTCAATCTGATTCTTGAAAATCCAAACAGTTTACAATACGCTTTGAGCAGTGTTTGATGAAATGTAAGCATAAATTACAGTGAGAGATTTATTAAGTGATAGGAAATAGCTAAAAATGAGAATATTTATGCTATCCAGGATATAGAAATAAAGTGTAACATTATGCTAGGTAAAGTGGTACATGGAATGCAGGACCATTATTTGTCCCCCAGTTCAACGCCTGACTATTCCTCAACCTTCTTTATCTTTAAAAAAGAGTTTTGATTATAATCTCATTTATACTTATATTACTGTAACCTATGATACTATGAATCTATTAAAGTCTGTAAATCTAATAATTTGCAATCACTGAAGGAAATTAATAAAGAGGATGGGTGGAATATGTTGCTGAAGCAAAAGTCATTTAGTCATGTCTGACTCTTTGCAACCCCATGAACCATACAGTTCATGGAGTTCTCAAGGGCCAGAATACTGGAGCGGGTATCAGTTCCCTTCTCCAGGGAATCTTCCTCCCAACCCAGGATCGAAACCAGGTCTCCTGCACTGCAGGCATATTCTTTACCAGCTGAGCCACAAGTTGAGGATGTGTACAAAATGGGGAAAGACAGAGCCAAAAAGAACTATAAGGATGTAGGAAAAGGAACTCAGAGAGAAAACACTCTTAAGACTTTACTGGAAAAAAAATAAGATAAAAGATATGAATCGCTACATAGTGCCTAGGCACCTTGGCCTCTTTTAGTTATTTTGTTTCACCACCATACAGTGTTGGGCCCATAGTAGAATATTTCATGATTTATATGCACTCATGAGGTAACTGACAAAAAGATTAAGCAGTTGTCATGAACTGGTGCAATTTCTCGTGCTCCTTTTATGCATAAGTCTTTAAAAGCACAATGTTGTTGTTCAGTAGCTAAGTCATGTTCGACTCTTTGCCACCCCATGGACTGCAGCATGCCAAGCTTCCCTGTCCTTCACTGCCTCCCAGAGTTTGCTCAAATTCATGTCCATTGAGTCTGTGATGCTATCTAACCATCTCATCCTCTGCTGGCCTCTTCCTTTTGCCTTCAATCTTTCCCAGCCCCAGGATCTTTTCCAGTGAGTCAGCTCTTCAGATCAGATGGCCAAAGTATTGGAGCTTCAGCTTCAGCATCAGTCCTTTCAATGAATATTCAGGGCTGATTTCCTTTAGGATTGATGGGTTTGATCTCCTTGCAGTCCAAGGGTCTTCTACAGCACAATTTGAAAGCATCAATTCTTCAGTACTCAGCCTTCTTTATGATCCAACTCTCACATCCACACATGACTACTGGAAAAATCATAGCTTTGACTATATGAACTTTTGTTGGCACAGTGATGTCTCTACTTTTTAATATGCTGTCTAGGCTTGTCATAGCTTTCCTTCCTAGGAACAACTGTCTTAATTTCATGGCTGAAGTTGCCATCCGCAGTGATTTTGGAGCCCAAGAAAATAAAATCTGTCACTACTTCTACTTTTTCCCCATTTACTTGCTACAAAGTGATAGGACCAGATGCCATGATCTTAGGTTTTTTAATGCTGAGTTTTAAGCCAACTTTCCCCCTCTCCTTTTTCACCCTCATCAAGAGGCTTTTTAGTTCCTCTTCACTTTCGGCATTAGAGTAGTATCATCTGCATGTCTGAGACAGGCAAGGAGGTCTGGTGTTCCCATCTTTTTGAGGATTTTCCAGTTTGTTGTGATCCACACAGTCAAAAAACACGATATTCTCCAGCAATTAATAGATGGATGCTGCTGCTGCTAAGTCACTTCAGTTGTGTCCGACTCTGTGTGACCCCATAGATGGCAGCCCATCAGGCTCCCTCGTCCCTGGGATTCTCCAGGCAAGAACACTAGAGTGGGTTGCCATTTCCTTCTCCAATGCATGAAAGTGAAAAGTGAAAGTGAAGTCGCTCAGTCGTGTCCAACCCTCAGCGACTTCATGGACTGCAGCCTTCCAGGCTCCTCCATCCATGGGATTTTCCAGGCAGGAGTACTGGGGTGGGGTGCCATTGCCTTCTCCGTAATAGATGGATACTTCCACATAAATGTACATTCTAAACAATTGAATTTGCCCCTTTTGAAGCCAAAACATTTTTTGAAGTAACCATTTCTGATGAAATTCTTTGTAAAACAGACTGAACACTTCTTTGTTTCTAAAATTGGATGGTATTAATATTAAACATAAAATTTTATTGTTGATTCAATGTTATCATTATAAATAAGTTATTAATCTGTATTATATAACATAATTATGCTCTGGGTTAAATAGGAAATAATAATGGAATTGTAAGAATTGTGTAAAAATGAGATAAATTTTGAATCTTGTAATATTTATTTTGTTTTCTTGGAGAGAATTTCTTTTTCACATATCTTGGCTATAAATTATATTTCAGATGCTGAGGTAACCAGGTATAACCTTTCCTGATAAGTTAAGTGTAACAGAACTTATCCAATAATATAGAGAATTAAAACATTTTTTTCTTAGCTTCAGATTTTATGTGCAACTGACTATTACTAACAGAAGGCTCAAAGAAAAATAAGAAAAATCTGTTTCCAGGAAAATTTGCTGTTCCCACCAAAACAAAGGAAAATATATTTCTTGTATGTCAGGTCAGTAGGCAGAAATTCCAGAAGAGGTGGATAACTGCTCTTCCTCCCACTTAGGAAAACATAAAAAATTCAGTTATTTCAAAACATCCTCTCTTCAGAAATTTATCTTGTATTGCATTTATCTTGTACATGCAATACAAGATAAAGGAATGGAAAATTTTCAAGGTAGATGTCATTAAAGCCATTGAAACACAAGTTTAAAAAAATGTAATGCCAACTGTCATAGGGAAATATTTGTCTACAAAAATTTCTTCTCTCCCAGTTATTGAACTATACCTGAGCTAGTAATAGAAAATTACTAATTACTACTAATTACTACTCAAGAAACAACAGCAGAGTAGTGGATAATGAATTATAGAGTAATGGACTCTAGTATGGGTTAAAATCTTGATTATTTTAATTATTAGAATATAACTTTAGGTAAGGTCTTTATTACCTCAGTTTCCTTATGCAGAAAACAAGATTCATAATAATACAATATATTATTTTGTTGTGAGGATTAAATGACTAAAATATGTAGTATGTTTTAAACAGCCTCTGGAATATAAGTAGCAAGAAGTTATTATTATTTGCTACTATTGGAATAGCTTCCCTTGTGGCTTAGCTGGTAAAGAATCTGCCTGCAATGCAGGAGACCTGGGTTCGATCCCTGGGTTGGGAAGATCCCCTGGAGAAGGAAAAGGGTACCCACTCCAGTATTCTGGCCTAGAGAATTCCATGGAGAATTCCATTACTGAGTGACTCTCACATTGGAGTAGCTACATGATAATAAAAGAAACCTAATTAGAATAAAATATAATTTTATAATAATAAACTGTTAACATTTTAGAAATTGAGGAAATTATTGAACAATTGAGAAAATTGTTTAATTTTTTTAAACAAATATTTATTATGTATCTACTATGTGTCACAGCAGACACTCTGCTAGTAAGGGTTAATATACTGTAAAATGTTATCTGAGAAAATTATAAAATCATGCTTAATAAATCTTTCACAGAAACTGTTGAGGTGGCAAATATTTAGTCCTTCCAAAACAGAATTGATTTTAATTTTGCTTTTTTCTTCCAGGAGACAAGTCATGTGATATACAACTTTACATTAAGAAATATTCCATGTATGTTGTATCATCAGGGGACCCATTTGAACTGGAATGCCCTATGAAATATTGTGCTAATAGACCTACTGTGACCTGGTGCAAGCTTGAAGGAAACAATTGTTTACATCTTGGGGACAGACTTCAGGGATCTATGGGTTGGGAAGAAAGGAAGCCTATTTCAGTTTTTATTTTGCATTTTAATAAAGTGCTTGCTAGTGACAGTGGGTCATACCGCTGTTCTGTGAACTCTTCATCTGGATTCATTGAAAGCCACTCAGTTACCATTAATGTGACAGGTGAGTTCTAGATATCAAGACTATCTAATTTTTTTTTGGTCATGTTTTAAGAAAAAGAGGGCTCAGATTCTCAAGTGATTATGTTAGACATTGAACTCATGTTAAATCATAAATTGTGATGAGTGGTCACATACGTGTCTGTGTGTTTTGGAATGAGACAGTGAAGAGTAGAGAAAAATATATAATAAAATTGTTGGTCTTGCCTCTAGGGGATATAACATTTATTTGATAAGTCTAAAATTTTATCACAGAATCATGAGAAAAAATTGCGGTGAATATCAAATTTAATAGTAGACAGCTTTTTACTTTTTGCCCTTTAAATTTTTTTCTTGTATTTATCAGTTCTTGACTTTTTGATAATAAATCCTTGACCTTATGTTTGTGTTGCTCAGACAATTACACCCTTGTTAATAGTTCACAGCTTGCACAGAGGGCAGTCATCACACAAACAATCTGACTCCTTGATGAGTTTTGAGAATAGTCATGGGTTTCACTGCCTCCCAATCCCTCCTCAGAGGCCCTCAATAGGCTCAACAACAGAGGAAGCACAGGTCATGTTGGGCCAAACTATGTTGAATAAAACATGAAAAACAAATAGAGAAAAACAGAAGACAGTAAAAAATAGTTGGTTTATGAAAATTCCATGGCTGATATCATTGGGCTTCCCACATAACTCAGTTGGTAAAGCATCTGCCTGCAATATGGGAGACCTGGGTTCAATTCTTGGGTCGGGAGGTTCCCCTGGAGAAGGAAATGGCAACCCACTCCAATATTCTTGCCTGGAGAATCTTAAGGACAGAGGAGCCCAATATCATACTCAATGATAAAAAATTGAAGTCTTTCCCCTCAAGAACAGGAACAAGACAAAGATGTCTACATTTGCCATTTCTATTCAATATTAAACTGGAGGTTCTAGCCAGAGCAATTAGGTAAGAAAAATAAAAGACATCTATTAATAACTTGGAAAGGAAGAAGTTAAACTATCTCTTTTTACAGATGACAGGATTTTAAATATTAGAAAATCCTTAAAAATCTGCATAAACCATTATACTAGATCCAGTAAATGAATTCAACAAATTTGTATTAACACAGACAGTGACAGTTTTACTTCTTCCTTTCCAGTCTGAATTCCTTTTATTTCTGTTTCTGTCTGATGGTTATGGTTAGGACTTCCAGTAGTGCATTAGATAAAATGTGAGAACTGGCATCCTTGTCTTGTTTTTGATCTTAGAGGAAATGTTTTTAGCTTTCCTCAAATTGATTACAATGTTAGCTGTGGGCTTGTCATATATAGCCTTTATTACGTTGAGGTGTATTTCCTCTGTACCCACTTTGCAGACAGTTTTTATCATGAGTGAACACTGAATTTTATAAAAGCTTTTCCTGTTCCTATTGAAATGAGCATATGGTTTTTATTCTTCAATTTGTTAATCTGATGTATCATACTGACTGATTTGCAGATATTGAACCATCCTTGCATCCATGGGATAAATCCCACTTGGTCATGGTATATGATCCTTTTAGTGTATTATTGGTTTCTGTTTGCTATTATTTTTGCGAGGATTTTTCCATCTATGTTTATTATTGATGTTTGCCTGTAGTTTTCTCTTTGCATCAGGATCATTCACCATGATTTTTACATGTATGTCCATCAGGAATATTGCCCTAAAATACTCTTTTCTTGTAGTTTTCTTATTTTTCTATCAGGATATTACTGGCCTGGTAAAATGAGTCCAGAAGCTTTTCTTCCTCTTCAATTTTTGGGAATAGTTTGAGAAGGATAGAGGTTAAGTCAGAGCTGAAATTAAGATCTACAATCTGTCTCCCTTGAGGCCTAACTTCAGAGGGAAGGGAGGCAGCATTCCCTCCTAAACTGTATGTCCCAAGGGGATGACTGGAGAAGAGTGTGAAGGGTGAAGTAGTGTGAGGGGACGTCTAAAAGCAGTGTAGGAGACATGAAGGGCATTTTAAGTTCCTTCTCAAGATTTCTATTCTTCTAATTTCCTACTCTCTCACCTTCTTATCATTCCCTTTTTATCACATTGATGATTCGTGCTCCTGAGCCCAGTAGAAATTCTCCAAGACTTTGCTTTGACTTTCTACTCTTGTCTGTCAACAGCCTTCCACTCTTGGAATTGGTTCCCTCCTGGAGCTTCATGATCAGCTCAGACCTTCACTATCTTCCTTCTAAAGATTCCAATTAATTGTATGAACTACTTGTCTTTTAATTATCCCCTCTTTTGGTTCATTTCAGCCAAAAATCTTCCTGACATACTTAATTAGGCTTCTTTCATAATGCCATCTTTAGTTGAGTCCCCTGCAGAGCATTCTCAGTGCTTACACTATTGGGCTGACACCAATCTGCCTCCGCCTATCAAAATTCTACCTCTCCTGTCAAGCCCAACTCATTTTCTAATTCTTTATGAAGTTGTCTATGTTTATCCTAGAGAAAGTGACTTCTCTTTCCTAGTAATTTTTGTGTTATTTAAGGTCTTTACCTCTCATTTATCACAGATTTCCTTGTACCACAGATATGTAGGGAAATGTCTTTTATCCCATGAAGGGTTATGATACACTGGCAAGCAGGAACTACGTCATACTTCTTTGGATCATCCTTGCTTCCTTTACAATAGTCAAATGACTCATTTAGAAATTGTCTTTGAATTGGGTGTGGATTTTCCTTTTGTGAAGTGATTAAAACAAACATAGCAAGAAGAGTGTCAAAGAAAAATTATTTTCTTTCTGTATCAGTGAGTACTCAATGAACTGAGCATGATGTAAGGAGAAAAATATACTCTGAAATTATATTTCAGGACATGTTTTTGGTAAATAAATTTTGGATCTATGCTATAAAATCTTTCATTTTTTCCCTTGAAATATCTTTCTTATGGAGTATTGGAACTTTTCCTGTTTTTGTGCCTGACTCTGCTTTGCTTTTTATGTTCAAGTTAAAATCAGTGGCTTGCCTGGTGGCTCAGATGGTAGAGTCTACCTACAATGCAGGAGATCCAGGTTCGATCCCTGGGTCGATTAGCCCTTGTGAAAGCAGGATTGTGACAGAGTCTGGGTTGGGATGCTTATCCAATTGTTATCCAGGAAAGCGATTATCTCCCAGAAGGAAGAAAAGCAGTTTGCAAAGTCTCGGGAGGAAAGCCAACAGAACAGTCACTGAAACATACACTGGCCTGCAACTCTGTTCTCTCCAATCTGCCTCAGGTCAATCACTCCCTGATTAGGAGCTTCACAAAGGCAGATGGTGATGACTTTAGCAAGAGAGTGGGGGTGTAGGAGTGGGCAGAAGGGGAGAAGCACTATCTTTTCTTCAGAATTAGTTCCCACCACATCATCAAAAGCCTTCTTTCCTCGTAGCATTCATTCTATACTCCCTTGGAGCACCTGCTGAATGTATATCTTGTTATTCCAAGTGCTAAAAGAAGTCCTATAGGCTGAATTGTTTCCTTATACTTACGGAGGTGGAAAGAGGGAGTCAAAGCAGACAGAGGAAGGTTGGGTTGTATTTATACAGTCTCTCTTTAAAAAAAAATCGTTTTATTTTGTATTGGGGTATAGCCGATTAACAATATTGTGATAGTTTCAGGTGAACAGCAAAGGGACTCAGCTATACATATACATGTATCCACTCTCCCTCAAACTCCCCTCCCATCCAGGCTGCCACATAACCTTGAGCAGAGTTCCACGTACTATACACATTTTGGTTTTCCATTTTAAGCATAGCAGTGTTTTATAGTCTTTCTATAAATAAAATAATAAAAATAAACCCAGGGACTTTTGTCCATGAACTTGAAGTGATGATCTACACATTTTCCAAACTGCCTTTCAGCTGAATTATTGAATTCTCTGTTAGTATGTAAATACAGATGTTTTCTTCGAGACTAGCTCTGATTTTGGACAAAACTGAGTAGAACCTTCATTGTTTTCACAACCAATTTCAATTCTTTATCTTGTTTTTCTGTTTCAGAACGGACTCAAAATAATTCAGAGCATCTTTTTATAAGTAAGTATCAAACTTGCCAAATAAAATCAAGGAAATAGATTGTTATGTGGTTGGAAAGTAATACAGGTTCCATCTTCTTCACTGAGTGGATTTGTTTTTACTAAGTTATCTGTTGTGGGAAACAGTCCTGTGCCCCTATCCATTCCCCTCCCCCAGACAGCTAAATTTGTCACTGTTCGTAATAAGTTGGCTGCTCGCCCAAACTAAATAGCAGATGCCACATGAACAATACAGTGTTTGTTACCACTCAATTACCAAATTACTTCATGCCCAGATCCAGTAGCTCCTGACCACATCTACCCCAAAACCAAGCATATGAGGAAGGAATGTATAACTAGGTTAATATATCTAAAAATAAAGCCTTCCTGAACAAAGAAAATTGAGCACAAGTACAAAGTTAAAAGATTTATGATGAATTCTGATATTTTCTATTTTGTTATCTTTCATTTTTTGACTTCATTTGTTATCTGTTAGGTTGTTGCACGACCCACTAGTAACTTACAACCTATCATGGAAAAACAGAGCCTTAATGCACATTGTGTGTGTGTGTGTGTGTGTGTGTGTGTGTGTGTTAGTTGCTCAGTTGTGTCCAACTCTTTGCAACCTCATGGATTGTAGCCCACCAGGCTCCTCTGTCCATGGGATTTTCCAGGCAAGAGTACTGGAGTGGGTTGCTATTTCCTTCTCCATAATGCACATTAACATTGATCAGTAATAATAGGAATGAGTTGTATGCCCATAGAAGCATATCTGGAGATACCAAAGATATTTGAAGATAATAAAAGTATTTGGAAATATCAGGGTTAATGAGACAACACAAAGCATTGTGTTAAAGGAACTTAAATTTTGTTTCAAAAACATGTTGGCTTGAGTCCCAGCAACTGCCATTTACTAGCTGTTGGATTTCTGGCAAGTCTTGGGACAATTACTCTTCTTAGAACAAGTGACTGGATTAAAAAATATATATATACTCCTTACTTTTCTTCTCCTCTGTTTGCTGTTTTCTGTTTACTTTTCTTAAGTGATCATTATGAAAATTAAATAAGACATTGCAAATGAAAGGGCATGGTGAAATACTTTCTGAGAGCTGTTATGGATAGTGTTTTACAAGCAATTAGCCCTAGCAGAATTGAAAGATAAATTATAGCCACTCACATACACTCAGCATTAAAGCAAGAGGTGGGGGAGAGGACTAAATCCTGGGGTTCTTGGGAGAAGCCTCTTAAAAGAGAAATAGAAGCATCAGCTAGAACTCCATTTGTTACTTCATTTGTCTCATATTTTCTAACCGTCTTGAGTATTAACAAACATTTCAGATACAAAGAATGCCTCAAGACCACTCTCCAAGGAAGAGATGGTAGACCGACAATGGATCCTTTATAGTTTGCTTCCTTTGGGGGCTTTACCTCTGCTTATTACCTGTTTCTACCTATTCTGCTGCCTTAGAAGGCACCGAGGTGAGTTCCATCTTCTCTCTGCTGCTCTGTGCCACAGATTTGAGGTTAATTTACAATGGCTGATAGATTTTTAGTTAGTTTCTGGTGGTTTTTCCCACAATATTCTACTATAAACCATGGACAGTGATTTCCTTGGAATAACTCATCTTTCCACCAGAAAGCCAAATGGATGAATTCAGATCTCCTCTAGTCTTGAAGAGGCATGCTCACTGCAACAAAGGCTTGTGGTGAGGAGGTAATATTGCTGGGACTTATTCATTCTATTTGAGTCCATCATAGGAGGAACTCTTCTAACATTCAGGGTGTTGAAAAGGTGGTTGAAATAATTTCATAGATCAACATGTCTGCCTTGAATTAGTTTGACTGGTCCTGTTTTCCACAGTCATATCACATTATGCCAGTCATCCACACCCTTGTCTAGGTGAAGACCCAATGTCTCCAGAGGAAATTCTTATGTCTGTGCTTACCGTTGCCATCATAAACAGATGCTTGAACTGAATCCCTACCCAACAATAATGCATTTGAAAAACGTGGTTTTGACTATGATCAGAGAGGTGATATTTTGAAAACAATTACTTTCTATTTCTGTAAGAATTCACTTAAGGTCATTAGCGAACACTTAAACACATAAGAGAGAGGGGTATGACGAATTCTGGTCTAGCTGGGGTCGAAACCAGATCAGTCCTCTCTCTCTTTCCTTTTCCCCCTCAGTCATCTTGTCTAATTCCTTTTTCCACAGCAGCAGCCACAATGTAGCTATAGAAACTAAGCTGGACAGAGCAATCCTTATTTCTGCCACAAGAGAAAGCTTTGTCTGTGCAAAAGTGCTCTTGGTGTTTTGTGGTGAGGACTTCTGGAGCCTAGAACCTTCTCAGGCTGCTGAGAGACTCCTCTGTGACTCCAACTCCACTTCTGCAACACCAAGGTTCTTTCCATCCCCCCCGCCCCCCACTCCAGTTTCCACCGCCTTTCTTGAGGTAGCTGGAGCTTCAGGAAAAAAAGCAAGGATAAATCTTTTGATTTACCACATTCAAAGTGAACTAGGCCAGAGGAGATCCCAGCTGTGTAGGTGACAGGACAGCTGGGAGTGTGGCATTACATACAGAATGTCCCCAGAAAAAAGATTCCCAGGTTTTTAAGGTGCTGGGCTAGGTCCTGTGCCCTCCTCTTGGCTATGCCATAGGCTCTTCTGGAGTGGGAAGTGAAGAACCAAAAAACAAAATGGACAGCATGAATTCTCACAAACAGAGGTTTGTGTGTCATGATGGACATAGCAAATAAAGAAGCCCAAACTAATAATAACGCTGTGGATGGTGTGCACGTGGGTGAGTTTGCGTGGGGAGGCATCCCCACCTTTGGGACTGAATTTCAACCTAGCAATCTGATTCTAGAACCTATATTCTTAAATGACCCTAACTTACAAGGAATTGAGGAAGAATTTTATTTTGTGCTGTTCTTTACCTCTTTTGGTTTTTTATTTTATTTTTCTTTGTGAATTGCAGGGAGACAAAAGAAGCTTTCTAATTCAACAGGAAAGGATACTAACCTGGTATGTTTGATGGTATATAACACAACCTGTGTTATACCATGCTAATATTTATATATTTTTAAAAATTTAATTGAGTCTATGTAACACCATGTGCCAAGCACTATTCTAAATGCTATATGTATTTACTTACTTTTAAAATGTGTTTATTTTACATTTACTTTAGTCTGTAGCAAAGATTCTTCCAGATTGTTGTTTAGTTGCTAAGTCATGTCCAACTCTTTTGCAACCCCATGGACTGTAGCCCACCAGGCTCCTTTCTCCATAGGATTTCCTAGGCAAGAATACTGCAGTGGGTTGTTATTTCCTTCTCCAAGGGATCTTCCAGACCAAGGGATTGAACCTGTGTCTCCTGCATTGGCAGGCAAATTCTTTACCACTGAGCCACCTGGGAAGCTCTTCCTTGGGATTAGCAAATCTCATAAGTGAGTCTTATTAGGCAT
This sequence comes from Oryx dammah, assembly GCF_014754425.2. Lineage (NCBI taxonomy): Eukaryota > Metazoa > Chordata > Mammalia > Artiodactyla > Bovidae > Oryx > Oryx dammah. Next base: position 99,276,499 of record NW_024070186.1, read on the forward strand.
AGAAGGCAGTGTAGAACCTAAGCAGAAAAGTCAAAGGCTGAACTATACAACATTGACTCTGTTCTCAACCTGCTATGTGACTTCAGTCTATTGATTTATTCTCACGAAAGTGCCTTAAGTGTTTCCAGAAGGGTTGTTGTTCAGTTACTAAGTCGTGTCCGTCTCTCTGTGGCCCCATGATCTGCAGCAGGCCAGGCTTCCCTGCTCTTCACTGTCTCTTGCAGGTGGGAGCAAATAAAAGAATGAATCATAAATGACCTCATAAAATCAAGTATGATTTCTTAATGAGTCATACCAGCAGATAAGGAAGCATGACCACAGGTCTAGTTACTATGCAAAAGTCACTCATAATGTGTGTGGGTTCATTAAGGAGGAGACCTGGTAGACAAAGCAAAAGGTTCTTCAGAAGCAGAGCAGTTTCCCAACAAGTTCTTGGAATACCAGTTTAGACCTTTCCTTTGGCTTCAATGTTCTGTAAAGACTGGAACTCAAAATAGAATGCAAAATGAAGCAACATATTTCTAGAAAAATATTTTATGTAGCTCTGATTAAAAACAGATAGTCATAAACAAGGTACCACAAAAAGAATTTGTGTGGGTGTGGGTGTTTACATTAGGAGTAGTAATAAAGATGTATTCAACGTCTTAAAATTTCCAGAAATGCCAGAGGCAGATATAACCAATAGTTATACATATAATATTAAATGGTACTCAGCATTCCCCACCAGGTAGCTTAACATTAAATAAAAGTAAATAAATTCAAATTAAGAAACTTGCATGAAATTTTTAGTATTATTGTGTTGGGTGCTAATGTTTTGTTTCTTCACATAGGGAAATTTTCTTAAATGTGATTTCCTTTCTTTCTATAGCGAACAACAACAAACTACACTCTGTTACAATGAGCCCTAAAAGCTATGACAGCATTTAGAACAATGATCTAAGGGCTTCTCTGGTTCCTTAACCAGTCCAGTGGTTAAGATTCCAAACTTCCACTGCAGGGGCCTTGGGTTTTATCCCTGGTCAGGGTACTAATATCAATCATGCTTTGGCAAGGTAAAAACAAAAATCTAAATAATTTACTGGGCATGTAAAGCCCAGGTTGGCTAAAATATAGTTACATTTCTTTCTGTGTAAACTGGATGAATTATTTATGATTTTCAGTTGAACTCAAGAGGGGGTTTTTCTATGTGTACAATTATCAGGGAATTTTGTTTTATAATCTTAATGTATTTCATAGGAATTCAGAGTTTTGCCCCATTTGAGTTATCAAGCATTTCAGAAAATAATCAGAGAGATACTGTGTTAGATCTTTGAGACTCAAATTTTGTTAAGAGGGAATTATATGTGAACCAGTGGAACAGAAATCCAAAGTAGAGAAAGGATAATATAAAACATACTTTTAAAAGTCAAAATTTTAATCCTATTCCAGGATGTCCTTAGAGGATATGAAAGTACTTGTTTAGTAAAAATAAATGAATTACATATTTTCTGAAGTGCTTTACAGAATGTGGAGTGCTATGCAAATATAGAATAAGACAGCTGCTTCAGTTTTGCCATCTCTACCCACCACACCATGGTGCACCAGCCTTGTGGCACCCACCCACTTTGATCAGGTGCCAGAGAATAGGTTCAGCCACCATGTTTTCTTTTACCTAATTACTCTAACAAAGTTTTCCATGGAAACTAGCCATCTTTGGGGATGGGAAGCAGGTAATTGAGTTGACAAACTACATAGATTGAAAAATACAACAGAGACCTTGTTGATATGTTAAAGATTTATGGCTAGTTATGAGAGGGTAAGAACTCTGGGAGTTGGTGATGGACAGGGAGGTCTGGCATGCTGTGATTCATGGGGTTGCAAAGAGTCAGACATGACTGAGCGGCTGAACTGAACTGAACTGAACAGGCAGGTGTTGGAGAAGACTCTTGAGAGTCCCTTGGACTGCAAGGAGATCCAACCAGTCCAAAGGAGATTCAACCACTAAAGGAGATCAGTCCTGAGTGTTCTTTGGAAGGACTGATGCTAAAGCTGAAACTCCAGTACTTTGGCCACCTCATGCAAAGAGTTGACTCATTGGAAAAAACTCTGATGCTGGGAGGGATTGGGGGCAGGAGGAGAAGGGGATGACAGAGGATGAGATGGCTGGATGGCATCACAGACTCGATGGATGTGAGTCTGAGTGAACTCCGGGAGATGGTGTTGGACAGGGAGGCCTGGCATGCTGCGATTCATGGGGTCACAAAGAGTCGGACATGACTGAGCGACTGAACTGAACAGGCAGGAAGGCCATGGGTCTCCAAACGGAGGAAATAGGCTGCAAGCATCAGACATTTTTTTATCTCTCTCTTAAGTGGCAGAAGGAAACAAACTAGTGATATACTTTCCCCCCTTTTCTATACAAATTTAAAAAGGTTTTTCTTAAAATACTGTGTTGCCATAATGACATCTGGTTCCACCTGAACTTAACTTTTCTCAAATTTTGAGCTAACCAATACATTTTTCTTACAGAAATATTTGTCTTAAGCTATGTTATATGCTATGCATCTACCCCAGACTCTGTCTTCAAGTCAGTTCTCCTAAAGGTTCAGAACTGACTTGACAAACCAGTGTGTTATACTCATACATGTTCTCTTAATCCATGTAAACAAAACTATTTGTATGGTAATCTGCTTTTCTTCAAGATTCAAATCAATCATAAGGCCCAGGATGACTCCCCTGGTGCCAAGATTATCTCAAAATGCATCTTGTGGGTGAGGAGCCTAGTGCCATTCTCTGAGTTTTGAGACATTCTTTTCTTTCATTAACAGACTGCTAGTAACTGTATAACATACAGCTACAGACTAGCAGGCGGGTATTCTTTCTGCCCCCTTCTGATGCTTATGCCAGAAGCTCTCTCTATGTCTTTTATAATTTAATAAAACTTTATTACACAAAAGCTCGGAGCCATCAAGCCTCATCTCTGGCCCTGGACTGACTTCTTCTCCTCCAGAGGCCAAGAATCCTGGTGTCTTTCATGGTTCAGCAACAACCTTTCAGTTATTAGGTCACATGACAGTCTTCTTCTCCAGCACTCCTCCAGAGACTTTAGTAAGGCTTCTTTGAGACACTTTCCATCTGAGTCAAGAGACAAAGAAGCTTAAATGAATCTTGCTTCTTTCAATCATTCAGCCTCAGTGTTATTTCCTAGGCAGCTAAGCCATCGGAGGGAGGCAGTATATTCAGCATTTAACACTTCATTTGTCAGAACAGAGTTAGACATGTTTGCATGGTGTGTGTGTGTGTGTGTGTGTGTGTGTGTGAGTGTGTGTTAGTTACTCGGTCAAAACTGACTCTTTGAGACCCCATGGACTATAGCCAGCCAAGCTCTTCTGTCCATGGAATTCTCCAGGCAAGAATACTGGAGTGGGCTGCCATTCCCTTCTCCAGGGATCAAACCAGGCTCCCCTGCATTGCAGGCAGTTTCTTTACCACTGAGCCACCAGTATAGAACTCTGTATACATCACAAAGTGGATGACAAAAGAGCAGGTAAGGCATATAGGTTATCAGGTTAGGCATATCAGGTTATGGACCTGACACCCCAAAGAAATTAGGCCAAACCTCAAGAACATAAATTGACTGGTAACATTGGGATTTAGAAAATTGAAATAACAAGTCTTAGCATTAACATGGTATCTTCATTTTTTACCAGCTGGGTCCCTTGTATAGGTAGAAATAGCTAACAAATAACTGAAAAAAGTTTTTTAAAAAATCAGGTTTCAGTACTTTTAGTTTACATAAGTTCACATCTTTCTTGAAAACTTTAAGATATTTGACTCAATTTGGAAGTGTAAGAATATCCTTGTGGTGGAAATAACAACTGGAATATTTTTACAACTTTTTCTAAGCTTTGTCCACCCACATCAGACTGACAGCAACTTCCAGTCCCAGGTTTCAAATCATAATAATATATCTTGGATAATATTTATTCTTCATAGTATTTATTCTTTTTGTCCCTTAGAGAGTAACTGTTCTGCTTTATCTTTAATTGTTTTATCCTAAACTGTGTTAATGCTATACATTATATTACACATCTCCTAATGTTCTGAAGGGATATTTTATGCTTTTCTTATTAATCTGATGTGTGGTTTCCATTTCAAAGAGGGGACAAAAAGGGTTCTGTGAACTCAAAAATTACTGTAAATAAAAGGGAGCTGAAACCCAGTTCTATGTGACAACCTAGAAGGTTAGAATGGGGTGGGAGATGGGAGGGAGGTTCAAGAGGATTGGGACATATGTATACTTATAGCTGACTCATGTTGATGTATGGCAGAAAACTTCACAATATTGTAAAGCAATTATCCTCCAATTAAAAATAAGTAATTTTTAAGCACAAAATAACTCTTTTAGAAGAACATAGTGGCCTTTAAGCCTTTCACCCTTTAATAAGTGAGAATCTGCTTTAAGGAATGATGTCAACACCTGCAATGAAGAATAGATCATTTCTCTCCATGTATAACCACTCAATTTAGCCTACACTCATAGTTTCCTAGTGGATACGCACTATCACTTCCTTAAGTTGTAATTAGAGAAATCTTTTTTTTTTTCATCTCTCTCTTTTAGGTTGATGTCCCCCAGTTCTTTAGGAGTGAGCCAACTGAAGTCAACATCATGGAAAGTTCCCAAACATTGCATTTGGAAACTGGAATTTATGATAATGACCCCTGGTTCAGGGTCCGGAGAGAGTCTGGGGTTTATTTTAACCTAAGTCTGGAAGAAGACAAACAGGGCATTGTTTATGCTTCCCTGAAGCATTCGGTCATTGGAATGAACCCAAGACAGGCAACAAATGTGCAAGAAGCACCTACGGAGTATGCAACCATATGTGTGAGGAGTTAAATCTGGTCCTGATCTCCCACCAGTGATCAGCAACTGATCTGTTAGTCAGCACTACTACTGAAGACCAACAGAAAGTCAAACAATGGTCCTTGGCTTGAGAAGTTTCACTTTCAGGAGGTTCACCTTGGTACTTGGGTCTTAAGCATCCACAGGACAAATGACTAAAATTTCTCCCAGAAACTTCTTTGGGAGCTTTTTATGTTTATAGCTTTGGGTAGTAAAAATCTTTTTTCCAAAACCAAATGATGTCATTTTTAGACATCATTTTTAGACCCAGCTACATTTAACCTGATACACAAACTCAATATTTTCTTTGGGACTACAGAGAATGTAGGACAGAAAGGTTTAGATTCTCTAGATCATTTCACTATATACTCTTGAAAAAGAAGTCCTAATTCAGATAACTAAACATAAATACAGTGATGATTGTGTGTCTGTTTCCAGTCTTTCATAATAAGAAAATTTTGTTTATCAATCTAATATTGGAATTTCTTAAATGTAAAGGAGAAATAATTTTAAACTTGATGATATAAGAAAAGACTGGGAAGAATAAATAAAGATGTGGAATATACCAACTGGATACGGGGTAGATGTTCCCCATACCTGACAAGCAAATGCTTATATCGATCCTGTTAGATTACTAAGCAAATAGAGGTAGTAAATATAGCAATTAATGTATTATGCATTTCTAAAGTGACTGTGAGTGGGTAACATAGACTAATATATATGAATGTGACATAATGCTATGGAGTTATTACCTTGGGACAAAAGTAAATGCAGTTTTGAACTGTTAATTTTGAATCATTATAACTAGGTTCAAAGACATCTTTATTAATCAGAATAGGAGCCATTACAATCAACACATTTTTGCCAACAAGAAATAAGTTTGTTTATTCCTGTAGCACAAAATCCATACTTCAGGATTTGACAACTCTTGGAAAGGATTTTCTGCCTACTGCTGGTTGTGGAAGCATTTTCCCTGCAAAATATTGTCCAGATGCTTGAAGAAGTGGTAGTCGGTTGGTGAGAGGTCAGGTGAATATGGCAGGTGAAGTGAAATTTCATAGCCCAATGCATTCAACTTTTGAAATGCTGGTTGTGCAACATGTGCTTAGGCATTGTCATTGAGAAGAATTGGGTCCTTTCTGTTGACCAGTGCTGGCTACAGGAGTTGCAGTTTTCTGTGCATTTCATTGATTTGCTGAACATACTTCTCAGATATAATGGTTTTGCCAGGACTCAGAAATCTGTAGTGGATCAGACCAGCAGCAGACCACCAAACAGTGACCATGACTTTTTTTTTGGTGCAAGTTTAGCTTTGGGAAGTGCTTTAGAGCTTCTTCTTCATCCAACCACTGAGCAGGTCATTGCTGGTTGTCATATAAAATCCAGTTTTTGTCACACATCACAATCTGATTGAGACAGTTCTCAATCATCAACATTTTGTTATTGTTGCATAGAGTAAGAGAAGATGACTCTTCAAAATAATGATTTTTTTTTTGATTTGCAGTCTGCTTATGAGGCACTGACTTATAGAGCATTGTCACCTTTCCAATTTGCTTCAAATGCCAAGTGACCATAGAATGGTTGACATTGAGTTCTTTGGCAACTTCTCCTGTAGCTGTAAGAGTATCAGCTTCAATGCTTCTCTCAATTGGTTGTTGTCAACTTCCGATGGCCAGCCACTATACTCATCTTCAAGGCTCTCGTCTCCTTTGCAAAACTTCTTGAATCACCTCTGCACTGTACATTTGCTACCAGTTCCTGGGCCAAATGCATTGTTGATATTGTGAGTTGTGTCTGCTGCTTTATGTCCCATTTTGAACTCGAATAAAAAGATCTCATGAATTTGCTTTTTGTATAGCATCATTTTTATAGTCTAACATAAATATAAAATAAATAGCAAGTAATAAATCCATAGCAGAAAAACATAAAGCAAGAAATGCACATTAAAAGGATGTATAACATAACCATATTTATTTAAGAATGTATTCCAATATTAAAGAGAAAAGTTCAACAGTGCAAAGCTGCCATTTCTTTTGCACCAACCTATGGATTTCACACATTGGAGAAGGAAATGGCAACCCACTCCAGTGTTCTTGCCTTGAGAATCCCAGGGATGGGGGAGCCTGGTGGGCTCCCATCTATGGGGTTGCACAGAGTTGGATACGGCTGAAATGACTTAGCAGCAGCAGCAGCAGCATGGGATTCCCTGGTGACTCAGTTGGTAAAGAATCTGCCTGTAATGCAGGAGACCTGGGTTCAATCACTGGGACAAGAAGATCCCCTGGAGTAGAAAATGGCAACCCATTCTGGTATTCTTGCCTGGAAAATTCCATGGACAGAGGAGTCTAGTGGACTAAAGTCCATGGGGTTTCAAAGAGTTGGACATGACTGAGTGCACATGCACACTCAGTAATATACTAGTGAGTGTCTGAATAAACATAAAAATCATTGTCAACAGATATAATCAAGTAAGTGCATATTAATGGCTTAAACTGCTTCATTGTTTACCTGATACCAAATTAAAAGCACAATTAATGGAATGGAGAAAAGTCCAGAATATTTAATTGGCCAGCATGGGTCAACATACTTCGATTTACTGTATCTGTATCTTGCTGTTCTTACCAAAGATTAGGGGCAGATCATACATGGTAAAGTAGTGTAATTTGATAGCCATTTACTTTAAAATAATGAGGTTGCAGCCACTTAAAAGTAAAGCAAGAAGAGATGAATTTCTGAATTTCCAGTGTACATGGTCTAATTATTTCAAAAATAGCTTGTAACATTCAACAGCCTGAGGCTCTTAGGATGCTCAGATGCTTCTGAGAATAATGCAATAGACCTCATACAAAGTGGATAACAAAGGTTAGGATCTATTTCAGCAAATACATAAACTACTGCAAAAGTGAATGTGGGATGTGAGAAAGTATGTGTGTGTTATTGTATAGAAGGGAGGGTAGATCACTTAGAGAAATGGTTAAAAAAAAAAAACAACTGAAAAAACTGACATTCCATTTCAGCTTACTAAAGAAACTCAAACTATTAGAGTAAATGGGTCATTAAAGAAAATATATGAAAATAATGTATTATGTCATGGCAGTTAATATGTTGATTGCAAAAGAATTTCCAGACACGGAGTATCACAGAAAGGAGTAGGTTTATTAAGAATAAAGGGCAGAGAGAATGTGGTCGCTGCAAGCACAGAGGGCTGACCTCCTGACAGGCTAGCGAGAGTTGATTCTTTTAGTGGGTTAGTAGCCAATTTTTATAGCCTCAAGATAAAGAAAATTCCTGCAGAAGGTTGGGTGATTGATTAGGGTGTTATAAGGTGAGTACCAGAGTGAGCACTTTTGCCTAATATGGGTCAGGAAGCTTGCTGGTGATGTGCAGCACAGCTTTGGCAATGGTTCTAAAGGGGCTCAGTCAGTTCCAGAAATGACTTTGGATATGGCTCCGCCTCTGTGGCCTTGGTGAAGGCCTTGTGGCTTTGGGGAAGGATTCCACAAGATGTGGGGATGGGAGTGTGACATTCCATAAAAGTTTTTGTTCCAGAAAGACACAATTGAGATTTGGTAGCAGAGTTTTTCTTGTATAACATTGGCGCTCAGATTGTGCCGCATAGGATTGGGGTTGTGGAAGCTGTGTTAGAGACACTGTCATCTAGCCAGTATGATAGCACCTCTCCTAGCATTTTGAACAACCAGTTCTAGGGAGGCTCTTTCAGCCAAGACACACTTATGGGCAACTAACTGCAAAAGATATACTAGAATAGCTGCTATGCTTTTAGAAATAAAAACAGGAAGTATGGGGAGGATATATTTAGCTCTCCTTATCTGATGAACACACAAAGCTGACTGGTTTCTTCATGATTTTCTTGAATTTAAACAACAAAATATTTCTATTATTGAGACATTCTTAGCATATCTTATGGTAAAAATAGCATTAATGATGATTGCAACTTTAAAGGATGTATACTTATATTTGTACCATGCTACCCAAACCACAAATCATTTACATTTTTTATTCCTTCTTAATAAAATGTGTCAGAGTTATATATGTCCCCAATAAATCTATTTCAGTATTAGCTACATGGTTTATATCATTAATAAAATATGAAAAATGTAATAATTTAATGAATATTAAACTTGCTGATTATTCCCAATAAGAAGATAAAGTTATTAGAAACATTTGGAATCAATTTGGTATTGCTTTATATACAAAAGAAGTGTGGAAATGAAAGAGAAGAATGATTCTCCAATCTTATGGAATATAAAACAACTTGAAAGACTTTCAAAATTGCAGATTACCAGCTCCCAGCACTAAGAAATTCTGATTCAGGAAATCTAGGATATGACTGCATAATCTTCACCGTTAAAGGACACCCCAGGTAATTTTAATGCAGGTTTCCCAGTGGATAGGCTAATTTGTTTTATGTGGTTAATTTGACAGCTTTGCCCACTAATTGAAACTTTCTAGGCCCCAGAATGGATTATCTGGCCTGATTATACTTACAAACACACACACACACACACACACACACACACACACACACACACACGCACGCATGCATGCACACACGCACGCACACACATATATATACACTTCTTTAAAGAGCAATTTTAGGGTCAGGGAAGTTGAGTGGAGAGTACAGAAAGTTCCCATATGTCCCCTGCCCTCAAACAGGCACAGCCTCTTACATCATCAACATCCTGGTCTAGAGCAGTGCATCTATTATAATCAATGAACCAACCCTGATACAGCAACCAAATTCCATAGTTTACATTAGAGTTTCTTGGTGTTGTAACTCTTTGTGTTTGACAAATGTATAGTGAAGTATCAGTCAGTTCAGTTGCTCAGTCGTGTCTGACTTTCAGACTCCATGGACTGCAGCATTCCAGGCCTCCCTGTCCATCACCAACTCCCAGAGATAACTCAAACTCATGTCGATTGAGTCAGTAATGCCATCCAACCATCTCATCCTCTGTCATCCACTTCTCCTGCCTTCAATCTTTCCCAGCATCAGGGTCTTTTCATATGAGTTAGTTCTTTGCATCAGGTGGCCAAAACATTGGAGTCAGCATCAGTGCTTCTAATGAATATTCAGGACTGATTTTCTTTAGGATGGACTGGTTGGATCTCCTTGCAGTCCAAGAGACTCTCAAGAGTCTCCTCCAACACCACAGTTCAAAAGCATCAATTCTTCAGCACTCAGCTTTCTTTATAGTCCAATTCTCACATCCATACAAGACTAATGGAAAAACCATAGCTTTCACTAGATGGACCTTTGTTGTCACAGTAATGTCTCTGCTTTTTAATATGCTGTCTAGGTTGGTCATAACTTTCCTTTCAAGGAGTAAACATCTTTTAATTTCATGGCTGCAGTCACCATCTGCAGTGATTTTGGAGCCCCCCAAAATAAAGTCTGTCACTGTTTCCACTGTTTCCCCATCTCTTTGCCATGAAATGATGGGACCAGATGCCATGATCTTAGTTTTCTGAATGTTGAGTTTTAAGCCAACTTTTTCACTCTCCTCTTTCACTTTCATCAAGAGGCTCTTTAGTTCTTCGCTTTCTGCCATAAGGGTGGTATCATCTGCATATCTGAAGTTACTGATATTTCTCCCGGCAAACTTGATTTCAGTTTGTGCGTCATCCAGCCCAGTGTTTCTCATGGTGTACTCTGCATAAAGTTAAATAAGCAAGGTGACAATATACAGCCTTGAAGTACTCCTTACCTGATTTGGAACTGTCTGTTGTTCCAAGTTTAGTTCTAACTGTTGCTTCCTGACCTGCATACAAATTTCTCAAAAAGCAGGTCAGGTGACTAGGTATTTCCATCTCTCTCTCTCTCTCTCTTTTAAATATAAATTTATTATTTTAATTGGAGGTTAATTACTTTACAATATTGTATTGTATTCATCAACATGAATCCACCACAAGTATACACGTGTTCCCCATCCTGAACCCCCCTCCTACCTCCCTCCCTGTACCATCCCTCTGAGTCATCCCAGTGCACCAGCCCCAAGCATCCAGTATCATGCATCAAACCTGGACTGGTGATTCATTTCATATATGATATTATACATGTTTCAATGCCAGTCTCCCAAATCATCCCACCCTCACCCTCTCCCACAGAGTCCAAAAGACTGTTTGATACATCTGTGTCTCTTTTGCTGTCTCAAATACAGGGTTATTGTTTCCATCTTTCTAAATTCCATATATATGCGTTAGTATACTGTATTGGTGTTTTTCTTTCTGGCTTACTTCGCTCTGTATAGTCGGCTCCAGTTTCATCCACCTCATTAGAACTGATTCAAATGTATTCTTTTTTAATGGCTGAGTAATAATCCATTGTGTATATGTACTCACAGCTTTCTTATCCATTCATCTGCTGATGGACATCTAGGTTGCTTCCATGTCCTGGCTATTATAAACAGTGCTGCGATGAACATTGGGGTACACCTATTTCTTTCAATTCTGGTTTCCTTGGTGTGTATGCCCAGCAGTGGGATTGCTGGGTCATAAGACTTCACTTTCACTTTTCACTTTCATGCATTGGAGAAGGAAATGGCAACCCACTCCAGTGTTCTTGCATGGAGAATCCCAGGGACGGCGGAGCCTGATGGGCTGCTGTCTATGGGGTTGCACAGAGTTGGACACGACTGAAGTGACTTCGCAGCAGCAGCAAGGCAGTTCTATTTCCAGTTTTTTAAGGAATCTACACACTGTTCTCCATAGTGGCTGTACTAGTTTGCATTACCACCAACAGTGTAAGAGGGTTCCCTTTTCTCTACAGCTTCTCCAACATTTATTGCTTGTAGACTTTTGGATCATAGCCATTCTGACTGGCATGAAATGGTACCTCATTGTGGTTTTGATTTGCATTTCTCTGATAATGAGTGATGTTGAGCATCTTTTCATGGGTTTGTTAGCCATCTGTATGTCTTCTTTGGAGAAATGTCTGTTTAGTTCTTTGGCCCATTTTTTGATTGGGTCGTTTATTTTTCTGGAATTGAGCTGCAGGAGTTACTTGTATATTTTTGAGATTAGTTGTTTGTCAGTTGCTTCATTTGCTATTATTTCCTCCCATTCGGAAGGCTGTCTTTTCACTTTGCTTATAGTTTCCTTTGTTGTGCAGAAGCTTTTAAGTTTAATTAGGTCCCATTTGTTTATTTTTGCTTTTATTTCCATTACTCTGGGAGGTGGGTCATAGAGGATCCTGCTGTGATGTATGCTGGAGAGTGTTTTGCCTATGTTCTCCTCTAGGAGTTTTATAGTTTCTGGCCTTATGTTTAGATCTTTAATCCATTTTGAGTTTATTTTTGTGTATGGTGTTAGAAAGTGTTCTAGTTTCATTCTTTTACAAGTGGTTGACCAGTTTTCCCAGCACCACTTGTTAAAGAGATTGTCTTTACTCCATTGTATATTCTTGCCTCTTTTGTCAAAGATAAGGTGTCCATAGGTGCATGGATTTATCTCTGGGCTTTCTATTTTGTTCCATTGATCTATATTTCTGTCTTTGTGCCAGTACCATACTGTCTTGATGACTGTGGCTTTGTAGTAGAGCCTGAAGTCAGGCAGGTTGATTCCTCCAGTTCCATTCTTCTTTCTCAAGATTGCTTTGGCTATTTGAGGTTTTTTGTATTTCCATACAAATTGTGAAATTATTTGTTCTAGCTCTGTGAAAAATATCGTTGGTAGCTTGATAGGGATTGCATTGAATCTATAGATTGCTTTGGATAGCATACTCATTTTCACTATATTGATTCTTCCAATCCATGAACATGGTATATTTCTCCATTAGTGTCCTCTTTGATTTCTTTCACCAGTGTTTTATAGTTTTCTATATATAGGTCTTTAGTTTCTTTAGGTAGATATATTTCTAAGTGTTTTATTCTTTTTGTTGCAATGGTGAATGGAATTTTTCCTTAATTTCTCTTTCTATATTCTCATTATTAGTGTATAGGAATGCAAGGGATTTCTGTGTGTTCATTTTATATCCTGCAATTTTACTATATTCATTGATTAGCTCTAGTAATTTTCTGGTGGAGTCTTTAGGATTTTCTATGTAGAGGATCATGTCATCTGCAAACAGTGAGAGTTTTACTTCTTCTTTTCCAATTTGGATTCCTTTTATTTCTTTTTCTGCTCTGATTGCTGTGGCCAAAACTTCCAGAACTATGTTGAATAGTAGTGGTGAAAGTAGGCACCCTTGTCTTGTTCCTGACTTTAGGGGAAATGCTTTCAATTTTTCAGCATTGAGGATAATGTTTGCTGTGGGTTTGTCATATATAGCTTTTATTATGTTGAGGTATGTTCCTTCTATTCCTGCTTTCTGGAGAGTTTTTATCATAAATGGATGTTGAATTTTGTCAAAAGCCTTCTCTGCATCTATTGAGATAATCATATGGCTTTTATTTTTCAATTTGTTAATGTGGTGTATTACATTGATTGATTTGCGGATATTGAAGAATCCTTGCATCCCTGGGATAAAGCCCACTTGGTCATGGTGCATGATCTTTTTAATGTGTTGTTGGATTCTGATTGCTAGAATTTTGCTAAGGATTTTTGCATCTATGTTCATCAGTGATATCGGCCTGTAGTGTTCTTTTTTTGTGGCATCTTTGTCAGGTTTTGGTATTAGGGTGATGGTGATTAGAATGAGTTTGGAAGTTTACCTTCCTCTGTAATTTTCTGGAAGAATTTGAGTTGGATAGGTGTTAGCTCTTTTCTAAACTTTTGGTAGAATTCAGCTGTAAAGCCTTCTGGACCTGGGCTTTTGTTTGCTGGAAGATTTCTGATTACAGTTTCAATTTCCGTGCTTGTGATGGGTCTGTTAAGATTTTCTATTTCTTCCTGATTTAGTTTTGGAAAGTTGTACTTTTCTAAGAATTTGTCCATTTCTTCCACGTTGTCCATTTTATTGGCATATAATTGCTGATAGTAGTCTCTTATGATCCTTTGTATTTCTTTCTGTGTTGTCTGTTGTGATCTCTCCATTTTCATTTCTAATTTTATTGATTTGATTTTTCTCCCTTTGTTTCATTTATGGGTATTTTTTTAATTTATTTATTTTTTATTTTACTTTACAATTCTGTATTGGTTTTGCCATACATTGACATGAATCCACCACGGGTGTACATGCTGAGCCTGGCTAATGGTTTGTCAATTTTATTTATCCTTTCAAAGAACCAGCTTTCTGCTTTGTTGATTTTTGCTATGGTCTCTTTTGTTTCTTTTGCATTTATTTCTGCCCTAATTTTAAAGATTTCTTTCCTTCTACTAACTCTGGGGTTCTCCATTTCTTCCTTTGCTAGTTGCTTTAGGTGTAGAGTTAGGTTATTTATTTGAATTTTTTCTTGTTTCTTGAGGTATGCCTGTATTGCTATGAACTTTCCCATTAGCACTGCTTTTACAATGTCCCACAGGTTTTGGGTTGTTGTGTTTTCATTTTCATTCATTTCTATGCATATTTTGATTTCTTTTTTGATTTCTTCTATGATTTGTTGGTTATTCAGCAGTGTGTTCTTCAGCCTCCATATGTTGGAATTTTTAATAGTTTTTCTTTCATAATTGACATCTAATCTTACTGCATTGTGGTCAGAAAAGATGCTTGGAATGATTTCAATTTTTTTGAATTTACCAAGGCTAGATTTATGGCCCAGGATGTGATCTATCCTGGAGAATGTTCCATGTGCGCTTGAGAAAAAGGTGAAATTCATTGTTTTGGTGTGAAATGTCCTATAGATATCAATTAGGTCTAACTGGTCTATTGTATCATTTAAAGTTTGTGTTTCCTTGTTAATTTTCTGTTTAGTTGATTTATCCATAGGTGTGAGTGGGGTGTTAAAGCCTCCCACTATTAATGTGTTATTGTTAATTTCCCCTTTCATACTTGTTAGCATTTGTCTTACATATTGTGGTGCTCCTATGTTGGGTGCATATATATTTATAATTGTTATATCTTCTTCTTGGACTGATCCTTTAATCATTATGTAGGGTCCTTCTTTGTCTCTTTTCACAGCCTTTGTTTTAAAGTCTATTTTATCTGATTTAAGTATTGCTACTCCTGCTTTCTTTTGGTCTCTATTTGCATGGAATATCTTTTTCCATCCCTCCACTTTCAGTCTGTATGTGTCCCTTGTTTTGAGGTGGGTCTCTTGTAGACAAATATATAGGGGTCTTGTTTTTGTATCCATTCAGCCAGTGTTTGTCTTTTGGTTGGGGCATTCAACCCATTTACATTTAAGGTAATTATTGATAAGTATGATCCCATTGCCATTTACTTTATTGTTTTGCATTCGAGTTTATACACCCTTTTTGTGTTTCTTGTCTAGAGAATATCATTTAGCACTTGTTGGAGAACTGAATTCTCTCAGCTTTTGCTTGTCTGTAAAGTTTTTGATTTCTCCTTCATATTTGAATGAGATCCTTGCTGGGTACAGTAATCTGGGCTATAGGTTATTTTCTTTCATCACTTTAAGTATGTCTTGCCATTCCCTCCTGGCCTGAAGAGTTTCTATTGAAAGATCAGCTGTTATCCTTATGGGAATCCCCTTGTGTGTTATTTGTTGTTTTTCCCTTGCTGCTTTTAATATTTGTTCTTTGTGTTTGATCTTTGTTAATTTGATTAATATGTGTCTTGGGGTGTTTTGCCTTCAGTTTATCCTGTTTGGGACTCTCTGGGTTTCTTGGACTTGGGTGATTATTTCCTTCCCCATTTTAGGGAAGTTTTCAACTTTTATCTCCTCATGGATTTTCTCATGGTCTTTCTTTTTGTCTTCTTCTTCTGGGACACCTATGATTCAAATATTGGGGCATTTAACACTGTCCTGGAGGTCTCTGAGATTGTCCTCATTTATTTTAATTCGTTTTTCTTTTTTCCTCTCTGATTCATTAATTTCTACCATTCTATCTTCTAATTCACTAATCCTATCTTCTGCCTCTGTTATTCTACTATTTGTTGCCTCCAGAGTGTTTTTGATCTCATTTATTGCATTATTCATTATATATTGACTCTTTTTTATTTCTTCTAGGCCTTGTCGACCATCTGGTGATGTCTATGTGTAGAGTCTTCTCTTGTGTTATTGGAAGAGGGTGTTTGCTATGACCAGTGCATTCTCTTGGCAAAACTCTATTAGTCTTTGCCCTGCTTCATTCTGCATTCCAAGGCCAAATTTGCCTGTTACTCCAGGTGTTTCTTGACTTCTTCCTTTTGCATTCCAGTCCCCTATAATGAAAAGGACATCTTTTTTGGGTGTTAGTTTTAAAAGGTCTTGTAAGTCTTCATAGAGCCATTAAATTTCAGCTTCTTCAGCGTTACTGGTTGGGGCATAGACTTGGATAACTGTGATGTTGAATGGTTTGCCTTGGAGACGAACAGAGATCATTCTGTCGTTTTTGAGATTGCATCCAAGTACTGCATTTCAGACTCTTTTGTTGACCATGATGGCTACTCCATTTCTTCTGAGAGATTCCTGCCCACAGTAGTAGATATAATGGTCATCTGAGTTAAATTCACTCAATCCAGTCCATTTTAGTTCGCTGATTCCTAGAATGTCGATGTTCACTCTTGCCATCTCTTGTTTGACCACTTCCAATTTGCCTTGATTCATGGACCTGACATTCCAGGTTCCTACGCAATATTCCTCTTTACAGCATCGGACCTTGCTTCTATCACCAGTCACATCCACAGCTGGGTATTGTTTTTGCTTTGGCTCCATCCCTTCATTCTTTCTGGAGTTATATCTCCACTGATCTCCAGTAGTATATTGGGCACCTACTGACCTGGGGAGTTCCTCTTTCAGTATCCTACCATTTTGTGTTTTCATACTGTTCATGAGGTTATCAAGGCAAGAATACTGAAGTGGTTTGCCATTCCCTTCTCCAGTGGACCACATTCTGTCAGACCTCTCCACATGGACATCACCAGATGGTCCACACCAAAACTGGAATGATTATATTTTTGCAGCCAAAGATGGAGAAGCTCTATACAGTCAACAAAAACAAGACCAGGAGCTGACTGTGGCTCAGATCATGAACTCCTTATTACCAAATTCAGACTCAAATTGAAGAAAGTAGAGAAAACCGCTAGACCATTCAGGTATGACCTCAATCAAATCCCTTATGATTATACAGTGGAAGTGAGAAATAGATTTAAGGGCCTAGATCTGATAGATAGAGTGCCTAATGAACTATGGAATGAGGTTCGTGACATTGTACAGGAGACAGGAATCAAGACCATCCCCATGGAAAAGATAGGCAAAAAAGAAAAATGGCTGTCTGGGGAGGCCTTACAAATAGCTGTGAAAAGAAGAGAGGCAAAAAGCAAAGGAGAAAAGGAAAGATATAAGCATCTGAATGCAGAGTTCCAAAGAATAGCAAGAAGAGACAAGAAAGCTTCTTCAGCGATCAATGAAAAGAAATAGAGGAAAAGAACAGGATGGGAAAGACTAGAGATCTCTTCAAGAAAATGAGAGATACCAAGGGAACATTTCATGCAAAGATGGGCTCGATAAAGGACAGAAATGGTATGGACCTAACAGAAGCAGAAGATATCAAGAAGAGGTGGCAAGAATACACAGAAGAACTGTACAAAAAACATCTTCATGACTCAGATAATCATGATGGTGTGATCACTCATCTAGAGCCAGACATCTTGGAATGTGAAGTCATGTGGGCCTTGGAAAGCATTGCTACGAACAAAGCTAGTGGAGGTGATGGAATTCCAGTTGAGCTGTTTCAAATCCTGAAAGATGATGCTGTGAAAGTGCTGCACTCATCAATATGCCAGCAAATTTGGAAAACTCAGCAGTGGCTACAGGACTGGAAAAGGTCAGTTTTCATTCCAATCCCAAAGAAAGGCAATGCCAAAGAATGCTCAAACTACCACACAATTGCACTCATGTCACACACTAGTAAAGTAATGCTCAAAATTCTCCAAGCCAGGCTTCAGCAAAACATGAACCGAGAACTTCCTGATGTTCAAGCTGGTTTTAGAAAAGGCAGAGGAACCAGAGATGAAATTGCCAACATCTGCTGGATCATCGAAAAAGCAAGAGAGTTCCAGAAAATCATCTACTTCTGCTTTATTGAGTATGCCAAAGCCTTGGACTGTGTGGATCACAATAAACTGTGGAAAATTCTGAAAGAGATGGGAATACCAGACCACCTGCCTGCCTCTTGAGAACTCTGTATGCAGGTCAGGAAGCAGCAGTTAGAACTGGACATGGAACAACAGACAGGTTTCAAATAGGAAATGGAGTATGTCAAGTCTGTATATTGTCACCCTGCTTATTTAACTTATATGCAGAGTACATCATGAGAAACGCTGGGCTGGAAGAAACACAAGCTGGAATCAAGATTGCTCGGAGAAATATCAATAACCTCAGATATGCAGATGATACCACCCTTATGGCAGACAGTGGAGAGGAACTAAAAAGCCTCTTGATGAAAGTGAAAGTGGAGAGTGAAAAAGTTGGCCTAAAGCTCAACATTCAGAAAACGAAGATCACAGCATCCGGTCCCATCACTTCATGGGAAATAGATGGGGAAACAGTGCAGTGTCAGACTTTAATTTTGGGGGCTCCAAAATCACTGCAGATGGTGACTGCAGCCATGAAATTAAGACACTTACTCCTTGGAAGAAAAGTTATGACCAACCTAGATGGTATATTCAAAAGCAGAGACATTACCTTGCCGACTAAGGTCCGTCTAGTCAAGGCTATGGTTTTTCCTGTGGTCATGTATGGATGTCAGAGTTGGACTGTGAATAAAGCTGAGCGCCAAAGAATTGATGCTTTTGAACTGTGGTGTTGGAGAAGACTCTTGAGAGTGCCTTGGACTGCAAGGAGATCCAACCAGTCCATTCTGAAGGAGATCAGCCCTGGGATTTCTTTGGAAGGAATGATGCTGAAGCTGAAACTCCAGTACTTTGGCCACCTCATGCGAAGAGTTGACTCATTGGAAAAGACTCTGATGCTGGGAGGGATTGGGGGCAGGAGGAGAAGTGGACGACAGAAGATGAGATGGCTGGATGGCATCACAGACTCGATGGACATGAGTTTGAGTGAACTCCGGGAGTTGGTGATGGACAGGGAGGCCTGGTGTGCTGCAATTCATGGGGTCAAAACAGTCGGACACGACTGCGACTGAACTGAACTAAGTCCTTGTTAAACCTTTCTTGCATCTTCTCAGTACTTGTCTCCAGGCTATTTATCTGTGATTCCATTTTGTGTTCAAGATTTTGGATCATTTTCACTATCATTATTTGGAATTCTTTATCGCGTAGATTCCCTATCTCTTCCTCTTTTGTTTGGTTTGGTGGGCATTTATCGTGTTCCTTTACCTGCTGGGTATTCCTCTGTCTCTTCATCTTGTTTATATTGTTGAGTTTGGGGTGGCCTTTCTGTTTTCTGAAAGTTTGTGGAGTTCTCTTTATTGTGGAGTTTCCTCACTGTGGGTGGGGTTGTACAGGTGGCTTGTCAAGGTTTCTTGGTTACGGAAGCTTGTGTTGGTGTTCTGGTGGGTGGAGCTGGATTTCTTCTCTCTGGCATGCAATGAAGTGTCCAGTAATGAGTTATGAGATGTTAATGGTTTTGGAATAACTTTGGGCAGCCTGTATATTGGAGCTCAGGGTTATGTTCCTGTGTTTCTGGAGAATTTGCATGGTATGTCTTGCTCTGGAACTTGTTGACCCTTGGGTGGTGCTTGGTTTCAGTGTAGGTATGGAGGCGTTTGATGAGCTCCTGTCAACTAATATTCCTTGGAGTCAGGAGTTCTCTGGTGTCTCAAGGTTTGTACTTAAGCCTCCTGCTTCTGGTTTTCAGTCTTAATTTTACAGTAGTCTCAAGGCTTCTCTTTCTATACAGCACTATTGATAAAACATCTAGATTAGAGATGAAAAGTTTCTCCACAGTGAGGGACACCCAGAGAGGTTCACAGAGTTATATGGAGAAGAGAACAGGGAGGAGGGAGTTAGAGGTGACCCAAATGAGATGAGGTGGAATCAATAGAGGATAGAGCAAGCTAGGCAGTAATCACTTCCTTATGTGCGCTCCACAACTGGACTGCTCAGAGATGTTCATGGAGTTATACAGAGAAGAGAAGAGGGAGGAAGGAGACAGAGGTGGCCAGGAGGATAAAGGGGGGGAATCAAAAGGAGCGAGACAGATCCAGCCAGTAATTAGTTCCCTAAGTGTTCTCCACTGTCTGGAACACACAGAGATTCACAGAATTGGGTAGAGAAGAGAGAGGGTAGGGAGGAGACAGAGGTGACCTGGTGGAGAAAAAGGAGAGTCCAAAGAGGGAGAGAGCAGTCAAGCCAGTAATCTCACTCCCAAGTAAAAATGGGTACTGAAGATTGGGTCCTTAAAGGTACAAAATTGATAACAAATACCAAAAAGCAAAGATTAAAAGTCTAGAGTAGAGTTCGGAATTTCAAAAATACAATATTAAAAGAAGAAAAAAAAAAGAAAGAGAAAAAAACAAAGTCACAAAAATTGTAAAAAATATATATATATCTATATGAAGATTGTTTTTAAAAAATAGGGTCTTTTTTTTTTGCACAGTAATAGTAGGTTATAAAAGTGAAAATTAAAGGAGTAATAGAGGACTTAAAATTTTTTTAATTAAAAAAAAAGAATGATCATAAAAATAGTAAAACTATATCTAGAACTTTCTCTGGTGGTATTGTGGGTATTGTGGGGTCAGTTCATTTTTGGATAGTTCCTTGGTCCAGTTATATTTCTCAAGATCTATAGGCCCCTTCCTATGTAGTCAGTACTAACTAAAGGGTTTTAATCTATTGCACCTGCCACTTCCAAGGCGGTTCCCTCTGTTTTAGCTTCTTCTGTTTGCTGGTCTCTTCAGTGTCTGATTTCCGCCCTGACACAAGCGGGGCGGTGGTGGACACTTTTTTTAGGCTCACTTGTTCAGTCGAGCTGTGGGGAGGGAGGGACGCTGCAAACAAATAACACTGGTGTGTGCTCGCAGTGCCTCAGCCACACTGGGCCTGCCCCTGCTCACGGCATGTGTGCCCTCCCTGCCCACACTGCTCAGGCTCTAGGTTGCTCCACCGGGAACCGTCAGAACTGGCCCTGGACTGCATGCACCTCCCAGGTCTAAGCCGCTCAGGTTCAGGCACTCGGGGAGACCTCAGAGGCACAGACTCGGTTGGGCCTGCGTTTTGTGCCCTTCCCAGGTCCGAGCAGCTCAGGTGATGAGGTGTTTGGTGAGCACAGTTGCTGCGACTTATCACCTCCCCCATCCATGCCGCTCAGTTTTCTGGGTGTACAACCAGTGCACCTTCTCAGGCAGATGTTGACTGTCCAGAACCCCAAGAAGTCTTAATTTGCAAAGAAGCCTGCTTGCAGTTTGGTAGATAATGCCTCTCTGGGGCTGCAATTGCCCCCTTCTGGCTCTGGCTGCCTGTCACCGGAGGGGGATGGTCTGCAGCTGGCTTGTTCTGTTCAGTCCTTTGTTCTGTGCGCGGGCCTGGGGGTGTCTTAGGGCTTTTTGCCTGGTAGCTATTCCACAGTCTGGTTTGCTAGCCCAAGTTAGTTTGCTCAGATTGCCCTCGGGGCATTCAGGCCAGATCCTTACTCTAAGCAATGCAGCCCACGCCTCCCTGCCCAGACCCCGCTTGCTAGTGGCAGGTGCAGGCATCTGTGCTGCTTCTCCGCTGGGGGAGTTACGGTTGGGCTTGTAATCTGTGGGGTTTAATTATTTATTTATTTTTCCTCCCTGTTATGTTGCCCTCTGTGCTTCCAAGGTTCGCCACAGACTCGGCAGTGAGAGTTTCCTGGTGTTTGGGAACGTCTCTCTTTTTAAGACTCCCTTCCTGGGACGGAGCTCCATCCCTACCTCTTTTGTCTCTTTTTTTTGTCTTTTGTATGTTTTCCTACCTCCTTTCGAAGACAATGGGCTGCTTTCCTAGGTGCCTGATGTCCTCTGCCAGCATTCAGATGTTGTTTTGTGGAATTTACTCAGTGTTTAAATGTTCTTTTGATGAATTTGTGGGGGAGAAAGTGGTCTCCCCATCCTATTCCTCCTCCATCTTAGGACCGCCAGACTATTCCCATCTCTTTAAGAGTTTTCCACCGTTTGTTTGATGCACACAGTCCAAGGCTTTGGCATAGTCAATAAAGCAGAAGTAGATGTTTTTCTGGAACTCTCTTGCTTTTTCCATGATCCAGCAGATGTTGGCAATTTGATCTCTGGTTCCTCTGCCTTTCCTAAATCCAGCTTGAACATGTGGAAGTTCATGGTTCATGTACTGTTGAAGCCTAGCTTGGAGAATTTTGAGCATTACTTTGCTAGTGTGTGAGATGAGTGCAATTATGCAGTAGTTTGAGCCTTCTTTGGCATTGCCTTTCATTGGGATTGGAATGAAAACTGACCTTTCCCAGTCCTGTGGCCACTGCTGAGTTTATATATCTATACCTATATAGATAGATAGACGTATATATATATATATAGTGACGTATATACTTTATTATAACAATGCACAGAATAGTTTCACTGCCCTAAAAATCTCTTGTGCTCTACTGCTTCATCCTTCCCTCTCCCCAAACTCCTGGCAACCACTGGCACTTCCCATAGTTTTGCCTTTTCCAAATTGTTGCTTAGTTGGAACCATATAGCATGTAGCCATTCCAGGCTGGCTTCTTTCACTTAATAATATGCATTTAATGTTCTCCCAGGTTTTATTTTTTTTGTGTGTGTGGCTTAATAGCTCAGTTCTTTTTAGCACTAAATAATATTTCGTTATCTGTAAGTACCAAAGTTTATTTATTTAATAACCTACTGTAGGACATCTTGGTTGTTCCCAAATGTTGGCAATTTTGAATAAGGTTGTTGTAATCATCTGTATACGGGTTTTGTGTAGAAATCAGTTTTCAATTCATTTAAGCCAATACTAAGGAACTTGATTGCTACATCATACAGTTTGTTTCAGGCTTCCCAGTGGTGCTAGTGGTAAAGAACCTGCATGCCAATACAGGAGATGTAAGAGATGCAGGTTTGATCCCTGGGTTGGGAGGACCCCCTGGAGGAGGGCATGGCAACCCAGTCTTCTTGCCTGGAGAATCCCATGGACAGAGGAGCTTGGCAGGCTACAGTCCATAGGGTCACCGAGAGTCAGACATGACTAAAGCGACTTAGCACACACATAGTATGTTTAGTTTTGTAAGACATTTTCTTCTGCCTTCCAAAGTGGCTATGTCATTGTGCATGCCCATCAGCAATGAATGAGAGTTTCTGTTGCTCCACATCCTCATCAGCATTTGGTGTTTTCAGTGTTCTGGATTTTGTCCATTCTAATAGATGTGCAGTGACATCTTATTGTCTTAGTTTGCTTGGTTGCATCTGATGATGTGACGTTGATCACCTTTTCATATGCTTATTTGTCATCTGTGTATCTTCTAGGTAAGGTATCTGCTAAGGTCTATGGGCCATTTCTTAACTGGGTTGTTTCTTTTCTTACTGTTGAATTTTAAGAGTTCTTCATATAGTTTGGATAATAATTCTTTATCAAATATGGCATTTGCAAATATTTTCTCCTGGTCTGGTCTATGGCTTGTCTTCTCATTCTGTTAATGATCTTATCATTTATAGAACTTATATGTTACTATGCTTGCTGCCACATTAGGCTATAGGTTTCTTATGAGTGAGGATTATGCACATTCCTCTTTCATTTCTTGGCTCAGTGTTTGACACATAGTAGAATGTATAAGGAATAAATCATTGTGTTTGTGTGGTGTCATCTATACTCTCACTACTCAAAGTCTGACCAAGTCAAACAGTTGGATAGGCATCCTACTACACAAAGTTGTGCATCAAGAGCGCCTCGAGCATCTTTACGGTTCATCATTTGTCTGGTTTGAGTGAATTATTTGGTGAAAGAGAAATATTTATTTCCTAAGTAATTTATTTTCTTTATATTATATCTTTTTTAAAACCTCCAAACCATTAAACCGACACAATCCACTCAAATTACACTCTTAGGATAATGAAAAAATTGAAATTATATACCAAAGAATTTTCTGACCACTTCTCTTGATTAGTGGTGTGTGGTAACCTGCGATATGAGCTTTACCCTGTGAATCATTTATTTGCAATGTCAGATGAGTTGATGACTACTCATTCATTGTTAATTTTTATCACTATGACTTTAACCTCAGAATTCTTGAAACACAATACCTCAAAGAGCTATGTGTCAACTATTGAGAGGGCAAAAGGCAGAAATTTTTACTTTTCAGCTATTCAGGGGAAGATTTGGTTGACATGTGAAATGTGCTCAAGTAACTAAAAATTAAATGGTGACTTGATGAATAAATGCACAAGGCTCAGAATAAGAGAAATTACACTATGAAATATGAGAGGAAAAAAAGAAGCAGAATACTTGACAGATTTATAAAGGATTAGAACAATATGAAAATTAATTTCATTTATCAATTTGTCTAGGCCATGATATTCAGATATTTTGTCAAACATTGTTTTAGAAGTTTCTGTGAAGATCTTTCCTAGATGAAATTAATGTTTAAGTCAGTAGACTTTGCATTAAGCAAACTGCCCTAATAATTTGAGGATGGGTCTCATCCAGTCAGTTGAAGGCATTACTCAAAAAGACTGACCTCCCTAGAAGAAGGATTCCAATGGCCTTTGGACAAAATTGCAATGTCAATTCTGGGTCTGCAGCCTACCAACTCACCCTGAAGATTTTGGACTTGTCAGCCTCCACAATCATGCCACACACATATGTGTGTGTATGTGTGTGTGTGTTTATATATAGTACTGGAGTGGGGTGTCATTGCCTTCTCCATATAGATATACAGATATATGGATTTATAAATATGTATAGATACATGTATGGCTTCCCAGGTGGCTCAGTGGTAAAGAATACACCCGCCAAAGCAGGAGATACAGGAGATTCAAGTCTGACCCCTGGGTCAGGAAAATCCCCTGGAGGAGGAAATGGCAATGCACTCTAGTGTTCTTGCCTGGAAAGCCCAATGGCCAGAGGAGCCTAGTAGGCTACAGTCCATACAGTTGCAAAGTGTCAGACACTACTGAGTGACTGAGCATACACGTGTAGATATATGTATATCTCCTATTGGTCTGTTTCTCTGGTGAACACTGAATAATACAGGCAAGTTTACAAGAATAAATTACTTTTTCATTGTAACAGAGATTCTGCTTCACTGAAGGAAAAACTTATTAATATTGTTAAAAAGAACACTCAATATTGTTACTTAATTTCTGTTGCTCAACAATTAAAATCCTTGCTTTTTTAGCTCTACTCAACTATAATGCAGTGTCAATAACCCTAAAAGCTTTTCTGCCATAATTATATAAATTATAATTTTTCATTATTTTTTATTTAAAGAATAAATAAATTACTGTTTATATTTTCAAAGTATTTATTTTTGCCTGGACTGAGTCTCATTGACTTCTTATTTCCAGCTTTACCTTTTTCCCTTTGCATTTGAGAATCAAACCATCCTAAGAACTCAACTTTGCCCTAATAATTTTAAAAATTATTTATTTGGCTGCACTGGGTTTTAGTTGCAACACTCAAGATCTTCAATTTTCATTGTGACATTTGGACTCTTAGTTGTGGCAAGTGGAATTTTAGTTTCCTGACCTGCTAAGTTCTCTGCTTAGTTCCCTGAGCAAACCTGGTCCCCTTGCATTGAGAGTTTTAGCCACTGGGACTACCAGGGAAGTCCTGCCCTAACAATTTGAGGAAGTGAAAATAAGATAAATTATAAAAACTGAAACTCCCTCTGTGAATAATGATGCATAGTTACTAAAAGAGAAGCAATCACTCCCTGAGAAATTGTACCCTATTGATCCCTATTGTACCCTGGGATCCCACACACATCCCCATAGTAACGATGACTTTGCCGGTGGAACTAAGGATCCTTAGAACATTTCCTCAATATTCTATTCATCTTTTCATTTATGCAACAAAAGTATACTGACTTTCACCTGGTAACTGGGAATAAAGTAGGAAGACGTGTAAGACACCGTCTACCTTTAAGGAGATTAAAGACCTAGAAAGGAGAGATATGCAGACAAATTAGTACAGAGTCTTAGAGGTATAGTGATGGAAGTATTTGTAATATGTAATAAATGTGTATATTGGAGATCAATGAAATGCTGGCCCCAGAGTTTATTCCTGTGCCTAATGCCTGTGCCTTTATACCTGTGTCTAGGAAATGGCAACCCACTCCAGTATTCTTGCCTGGAAAATCCCATGGACAGAGGAGCCTGGCAGGCTACAGTACACGGGGTTGCAAAGAGTTGGACAAGACTAAGCGACTTCACTTCACTTCAGGCACAAGGAGGAGAAGGGGACGACAGAGGATGAGATGGCTGGATGGCATCACTGACTCGATGGACGTGAATCTGAGTGAACTCCAGGAGTTGGTGATGGACAGGGAGGCCTGGCGTGCTGTGATTCATGGGGTCGCAAAGAGTCGGACACAACTGAGCGACTGAACTGAACTGAACTGAATGATTATTCAGAAGGAATTGCTGCTAAAAAATTCAAATAATATGCTTCCTGTGACTTTTTTGTCACTAGAACTTTAAAAATTCTGCTCTAACTGGTGAGCACCCATACTTACCCTTACTAAATCTGTGTGACTCACTCATCTGAAAAGACTCAGACTGTAGTCTATTTCATTTTACAAAGTATGCCATCAACTTTCCTCGTATTATATACCCATTACCTCAATGACTGTTATAGGCTATTTTCAGTTTTGTTTTTAATACATTTTTAGGATTCTCAAGCCAATTATACGTGAGAAATTATCAGAATAGAGATGGTGTTGCCACCCCTCCCAAATTTCCTCTGCCAGCAGTTTCATCCCAGGCTGTTTTAAGCATGGCCTGTTAATGGCTCACAGCTGCCTAACCGCCCACTTCCTTGGACAACTGCCCTCAGATGAATGCCTGTCACCTGTTGGGGAGACTACCAACTTCTCTCCACCACTGCCTACAGCCAATGACGCACTGACTAGTCAACACTGGGTATGATAGAACCGCCCCTTATGTCAACAGGGAAGAGCTCTGTGGTGCGTTTATGTTCCTGTGCACCCCCATCCCGAGAGATCCAACTGCCTGAGATCCTGTTCACTTCTTTCCACTTCCCTCTTCTGCTTCACACTCCTCTTAGAGAATTCATCCTGAAGAGCACTCCCTCAATAAAACTTGGGCATAAGAATCCCTTTCTTAGGCCCAGTATTAGGAAATCTAACCTAACCTTGTTAATCTCATAATTGATGGCTATGTTTTACCTTATACAGTAGCAGCCTGTGGGAGTGGGTGGGAGGGAGGGAGTGGAGAGCAGCTCATGATTTCAGTTTAGGAAGGAAATGATTAAGCAGTGGAGCTATAATCCATATTTTCTTTTTACTAGTGGACCCCTAAGAAAGATGGTCGGCACAACAAATCCTCTGACAGTCATAGGAGACAGAAAAGGTGCACTAAAGGTCCTGAAGATAAAATTGGGAGGGTGTAAAAGTGCCACAGGGGGAAGTTGCACAGTGACTGGAGAGATTATTTGGTGCCCCAACCTGAGTGCCTCAATGCATGATACCACTGGAATTATCTTAGCTGTCCTTCCTAGTAAATATTAAGTAACACAGAATTGCAAGAAGCAAGAGATAACTGATAAAGAAAATAATTGAGGAGGCAGTTTTGATTTCTATTAACTCCCTTAAGAGTCCTGTCTAGCTTCAGAGCATAAGGCAGATGGTTCTTGAAGGTTGATAGTAGACTACGGAGAATTAAAAAACTGGTTTGTCTGATAGCTTTAGCAATGTCTGATGTGGTAAAGGCTATGTATAAAGGCTAAAGGAGATTGTTGTGCCATTTTAGGCCTTGTTAATGATTTCTTTTCAGTAAATTTCTGAGTCCAGCCAAACACAGTGGCATTCTCATGGAATGAAATCCAGAATGCCTTTACTATTTTTGACACCAAAATATTTGAATTTGCTTACATATCGTCAGTCTAATAAGATGAGATTAGATTTGGTAACCATTAAGAGCAAGTTTGGAGAAGGCAATGGCAACCCACTCCAGTACTCTTGCCTGGAAAATCCCATGGATGGAAAAGCCTGGTAGGCTGCAGTCCATGGGATCATGAAGAGTTGACACTACTGAGCACCTTCACTTTCACTTTCATGAATTGGAGAAGGAAATGACAACCCACTCCAGTGTTCTTGCCTGGGGAATCCCAGGAACTGGGGAGTCTGGTGTGTTGCTGTCTGTGGGGTAGCACAGAGTTGGACATGACTGAAGCGACTTAGCAGCAGCAGAAGCAAGAGCAAGTTGGACCACCATGGGGCTTATCAGGTGGTTCAATGGATGAAGAATCCACCTGTAGTGGAGGAGACCCAGGTGATGCTGGTTCAATCCCGGGATCAGGAAGATCCCCCGGAGAAGGTCATTGCAACCCACTCCAATATTCTTGCCTGGAGAATCCCATGGACAGAGGAGCCTGGTGGGCTACAGTCCATAGGGTGGCAGAGAGTTGGACATGACTGAGCAACTAAGCACAGCACAGGCAGTTGTTTGGATACTTACTGTGTGGCTGCAGTTAGTAGCCTTACTATGTGGTCAAGGCAGATGAAACATAGATGAACATAAGGAAAATCCCTGTATGAGGAACTTGGTTTTTGAATTCCCTGTAGAAACTTGGACGAAAAATTAAAGTGACTCATATGCCCAACAAAAAACCCCAGTTGCTTGCTCACAAGGGGATTGGAAGACTAAGGTGATTGCCTTAATCATATCACTAGCTAGAAGTTATTAATACCTTGAAATGAAAATAAGATAAATTACAGAAACTGAAACTCCCTCTGTGAATAATGATGCATAGTTACTAAAAGAGTGTGAATGAACTCAGGTCATGTGTTAATGGACTTAAGGATTTCCTTTGTACCTGCTGACTAATGTGGTAAGAAACTATATATTTGTCTACAAAAAAGAAATTCCTTGAAATGGCTCAAGTAAGATTAAGGTCAAGGACCTATACATAGCTGGCATGTGGATTGCATTCTACCATTACTGGTAGTCCTGGGGCGCTACAAGCGGGTTTTAAATGGGATTGAGACTATACTATAATAGGTTTGCTTATCTTGTTCAGTTCAGTTCAGTCACTCAGTCGTCTCCAACTCTTTGCGACCCCATGAATTGCAGCACGCCAGGCCTCCCTGTCCATCACCAACTCCCGGAGTTCACTCAAACTCATGTCCATTGAGTCAGTGATGCCATCCAGCCATCTCATCCTCTGTCGTCCCCTTCTCCTCCTGCCCCCAATCCCTCCCAGCATCAGAGTCTTTTCCGATGAGTCAACTCTTCACATCAGGTGGCCAAAGAACTGGAGTTTCAGCTTTACCATCATTCCTTCCAAAGAAATCCCAGGGCTGATCTCCTTCAGAATGGACTGGTTGGATCTCCTTGCAGTCTAAGGGACTCTCAATAATCTTCTCCAACACCATAATTCAAAAGCATCAATTCTTCGGCGCTGAGCCTTCTTCACAGTCCAACTCTCACATCCATACATGACCACAGGAAAAACCATAGCCTTGACTAGACGGACCTTTGTTGACAAAGTAATGTCTCTGCTTTTGAATATGCTATCTAGGTTGGTCATAACTTTTCTTCCAAGGAGCAAAAGTCTTTTAATTTCATGGCTGCAGGCACCATCTGCAGTGATTTTGGAGCCCCAAAATTAAAGTCTGACACTGTTTTCCCATCTCTTTGCCATGAAAAGATGGGACCAGGTGCCATGATCTTAGTTTTCTGAATGTTGAGTTTTAAGCCAACTTTTTCACTTTCCTCTTTCATGTTCATCAAGAGGCTCATTAGTTCTTCTTTGCATTCTGCCATAAGGGTGGTGTCATCTGCATATCTGAGGTTATTGATATTTCTCCCGTCAAACTTGATTCCAGTTTGTGCTTCATCCAGCCCAGAGTTTCTCATGATGTACTCTGCATATAAGTTAAATAAACAGGGTGACAATATACAGCCTTGGCATACTCCTTTCTTGATTTGGAACCGTCTGTTGTTCTGAGTTGCTTCCTGACCTGCATACAGATTTATCAAAAAGCAGGTCAGGTGACCAGGTATTCCCATCTCTTTAAGAGTTTTCCATAGTTTGTTGTGATGCAAACAGTCCAAGGCTTTGGCATAGTCAATAAAGCAGAAGTAGATGTATTTCTGGAACTCTCTTGCTTTTTCAATGATCCAGCAGATGTTGGCAATTTCATCTCTGGTTCCTCTGCCTTTTCTAAAACCAGCTTGAACATCAGGAATATCACAGTTCATGTATTGCTGAAGCATGCCTTAGAGAATTTTGAGCATTACTTTACTAGCATGTGAGATGAGTGCAATTGTGTAGTAGTTTGAGCATTCTTTGGCATTGCCTTTCATTGGGCTTGGAATGAAAACTGACCTTTTCCAGTGCTGTGGCCATTGCTAAGTTTTCCAAATTTGCTGGCATATTGAGTGCAGCACTTTCACAGCATCATCTTTCAGGATTTGAAATAGCTCAACTGGAATTCCATCATCTCCACTAGCTTTGTTCATAGTGATGCTACCTAAGGCCCACTTGACTTTGCATTCCAGGATGTCTGGCTCTAGGTGAGTGATCACACCATTGTGATTATCTGGGTCATGAAGATCTTTTTTGTATAGTTCTGTGTATTCTTGCCACCTCTTCTTAATATCTTCTGCTTCTGTTAGGTCCATACCATTTCTGTCCTTTATCGATCCCATCTTTGCATGAAATGTTCCCTTGTTATCTCTAATTTTCTTGAAGAGATCTCTAGTCTTTCCCATTCTGTTGTTTTCCTCTATTTCTTTGCATTGATCACTGAGGAAGGCTTTCTCTCCTTGCAAAGGAGAAAAGGAAAGATATATACCCATTTGAATGCAGAGTACCAAAGAATAGCAAGGAGAGATAACAAAGCCTTCCTCAGTGATCAATACAAAGAAATAGAGGGAAAATTGTGATGTAATCTGTAATTGTTGTTTCTCAAAAACTGCTGAAAAAAGGTTTAAGGGGTGGATTTTTTTTTTTTATGTGGACCATTTAATCAAATTTACAATATTGTTTCTGTTTTATGTTGTTTTTTTTTTTTTTTGGCCCTGAGGGATGTGGAATCTTAGCAGCCTGACCAGAGATTCAACCTATACCCCCCTGCATTGGAAGAAGGGAAAGTCTTAACCAATGGATCACCAGGGAAGTCCCAAGGGTTAGATTATTCAAATGATTGAATATGAGGGAAACTAAAGTGAGGACTTCATTGGA
Source organism: Oryx dammah (assembly GCF_014754425.2). Classification (NCBI taxonomy): domain Eukaryota; kingdom Metazoa; phylum Chordata; class Mammalia; order Artiodactyla; family Bovidae; genus Oryx; species Oryx dammah. The sequence continues at coordinate 99,307,704 of NW_024070186.1, forward strand.
ACTCTCTCTATAATTTGGAGATAGGAATAGTGGGTGGGGGAGAACATAATTATAGTACTTTATAAATTTTCCATCTTACATTTTTCCATTTTGTTTATCTAGTGGTACCAGGCTTGGGTTTAAATATACATGTGCCCAAGAAAGGTGATATAAATGAACAAGATAAAATATCTATGCTATTAAATTTGACAGTACTTTTGGGGAGGTCATAACTTCACCCCATATAACAAAATTGGGGCTAACTGTGAATACGATTCATTTCTAATCAGCAGGGCATATTATCTTACCTCTTAAATACTATGAAGTAGGAAACAGATGTTAAAAAGTTTGTTTCATAGGTTGTTCCTGATTTCAGTCCCCCTTGCAAGAAGACCAACTAGCAGCTATCCACAGACAAGATATCAAGAGAAAATTCCAGCGCATGGAGATGAGACTGAAGCATCTCCCTGAATCATAGGAACCTAGAAGACCCACATTAGAAGGGCAAGGGAAGTGGCTACATCTCTCCTCCCGGTGGCTGGCACTGAATCTCTGGCCCCCTCTGAGCCTACAGTCCGTGCGGTGGGAAAAAGAAAACCCAAGTTTGCATTGCTCCTCCAATGTTGTAGGACATGTCCTGGGAGTCCTACAACTCCCTAAAGTCTCATCTCAGACACCACTGAGGGAATCTATGGAACTTGGTCACTGGGAATCAGATAGACACAGAGAAGGAGGACAAGGCTTATAGTAACCAGTGCTCAGATCTTAGGGGACAACATTCTTACCTGTGGTGGTGCCCAAGCAGAGATACCAGCCAGTAGCTCTGCCCATCTGCAGAGCTGAGCCAGTGATCCTGTCTAGCCAGGGAGCTTGATAGGCAGTTCTATCTAATTTAGGTCCCCAGCTTCTGAACTGTGGTGTTGGAGAAGACTCTTGTGAGTCCCTTGGACTGCAAGGAGATCAAACCAGTCCATCCTAAAGGAAATCAGCCCTGACTGTTCATTGGAAGGACTGGTGCTAAAGCTGAAACCTCAATATTTTGGCCACCTGATGCAAAGAACTGACTCATTGGAAAAGACTCTGATGCTGGGAAAGATTGAAGGCAGGAGGAGAAGGAGACGACAGAGGATGAGATGGTTGATGGCATCACTGACTCAATGGACATGAGTTTGAGAAAGCTCTGGAAGATGGTGAAGGACAGGGAAGCCTGGCGTGCTGCAGTCCATGGGGTCGCAGAGTCAGACACAACAGAGCAACTGAACAACAGCAACCAGCCAAAAAGCCACAAGGGCAGTGGAGCCTTTTATACGGTCCTTCCCAGGCAGATAAGAAAATTTGCAGCCCTACCACCTGCTGAGTGTAGCCTCTAGTCCCACTTAATCAGGAAGCCTAACTAGAGAATCTGGGCAGCTGCAGAGTCCATCCTACAGCTATGCTCAGGCAGGAAGCCAGGCCAACAGTAGTGCCCAACTATTAAGCCCAGCCACTGGCTCTGCATAATGAGGGAGCCTGAGCAATGATCACTGTACCTAAAATTGATAAGAAACTCATTCAACTTAATAGCAAAACAACCAAATAATCAGATTTTTTAAGCGGGCAAAGGACCTGAATAGACATTTTTTCCCAAAACATAGAAACAGCCAAGTACACAAAAATGTGCTCAGTATCATTGGTCATCAGAGAAATGCAAATCAAAACCACAATCAGATACTTCTTACGCTTGTCAGAAAAAGACAAGAGTAACAGGTGTTGACATTAGTGCAGAGAAAAGGGAACACTTGTGAACTGTTGGTGGGAATGAAAATTGGTGCTTTCGCTATGAAAAACAGTATGGAGGTTGCTCAAAATGTTTTTTAAAAATATAAATAACATATGATCCAACAATTTAACTTCTGGGTATATAATGGAAGGCAACCAAATCAGTATCTCAAAGAGATGTCTGCAACCCCATTTTCAATGCAGTATTATTCATAGTAGCCAAAATACCTAAGGAAACAGCCTAATTTTTCACCAATGGGTAAATGGATAAAGAAAATGTAGTTTACATATACAGTGGAAAGTGACATAGCCATGAAAGAAGGAAATCTTGCCATTTATGGTGATATGTTTGAAACAGCAAATGTGAAGTGAAATGTCAGACAAAGAAAGATAATGCTGTATGATCTTACTTATGTGTGGAACCTAACAAAAACAAACTCATAGAAATCCAGGGCAGATTGATGGCTGCCATGGGCAAGAGGGCAGGATTGGGGAAATGAGTGAAGATAGTCAAGGTGGCTTGGTAGTAAAGAATCTGCCTGCCAAGCAGAAGATGTGAATTCGATCCCTGAGTTGGGAAGATGTCCTGGAGAAGGAAATGGCAACCCATTCCAGAATTCTCGCCTGGGAAATCTCACGGACAGAGGAACCTGGTGGGCTACAGTCCATGGAGTTGCAAAATATCAGACATGAGTTAGCAACTAAATTAAAAAAAAAGAACGACAAAAATCAAAGTATACAATTACCAGGGGAGAGTGCAATCATGCCGTTTCTATTATAACCTTTCAGAGCAATAAAATAATATTCTTAGCTATCTCTCCAGCTATCTCTCCCATTGCTGCTAGCCCTGGCTGGTGCTGGGAGGATAAATTCCTGCATAGATCTATTTTATTAAAAAAGGAAAAAATTTCCTGGAAGCCACTCAACACAATTTCTAATAGCTGGTGCCACAAATAAGCAACAGAGTTGAGGGAATTCAACTCTCTCTTTAGAGTGTTAAGGAAAAAGGGAGTTGAAAATGGCTGTGGGTTTGCCTCATTAACAGTGTGTTCCACCATGAGTGATAGAGTGGTGACCAGATTTATATTTTTAAAATGTCATTATACCTATAGAGTAGAATCTGGGCAAAAGGGGCAGGGCTCTGGAGCTAGAAAAATTAGGATATTAAGAGAATAGAGGGGATGAAGGCTGACACTAAACTTGTGATTTAAGCCCTGAGAAGGAGGCACTATATGAGAGATAAAATGGTATACATGTCAGCACTCAATCACTAGATGGGAGAGATTAGGAAGCAAGATAAATGACTCCCAGGATCTGACCAGGGTGAGGACTGATGCTAAGGCAAGAGGTGAATGTCAAGGATAGAGAGTATTCATTTAGTTAATTGTGTCTACCCAGTTCCACTTATTGTTCATCATCTACTTTTCATGTGTCTTTTTATTTTTTGGACTATACTGTCCAAAAGTGAAATGGCTCTGGAATGTTATGACAATTGTGACATTTATTGAATCCCAAATCTTTTAATATTGTGTCATGGAAATCTATGTTTAGATTTTAGAATTACAAGGCTCATAGTTACTTATGGAATTCTTGTTTCAAGTCCTCAACTTGCTGCTTTCCAGAACTCTACAAGGGCCAAATGAGATAATTATGAAAAAAATCCTTTTTTGTAAACTATAAAATGTCATGAACATGCACACTGTTGTAAGAAATCATTTTGGATATGTTGATTATCAATGGGAAGATAATCTCTGGTTCTTATATTTATGAAAATGGAAATGAATTTTGACTCCATTCAACAGGGAGCCTTATATAAAACACTTGTAATTCTCTACCTCTTCCTCACACCTTCCTACAAGAAGAGGGGTGATATATCCACCTGGTGAATTTGTGAGAAAAAATTGACCTAGGTTTGCTCTCACTTTGGCTCTGCCTGGCTGCAGATAGGCTCATTCGAATCTGCTCTTCTACTCCTTGTGGAGGGGCAGGTCTGGGCACTATGAGAGAATTTGCCTCTTTTTATGACTGCATCAGCTTCTTTTAGTCTTCATTAAGGGTATTCAGTTCAGTTCAATTCAGTCGCTCAGTCGTGTCTGACTCTTTGCCACCCCATGGACTGCCAGGCCTCCTTGACCATCACCAACTTCCGGAGTTCACTCAAACTCATGTCCATTTAGTCAGTGATGCCATCCAACCATCTCATCCTCTGTCATCCCCTTGTCTCCAGCCTTCATTCTTTCCCAGCGTCAGGGTCTTTTAAAATGAGTCAGTTCTTCGCATCAGGTGGCCAAAGTATTCGAGTTTCAGCTTTAGCATCAGTCCTTCCAATGAATAGTCAGGACTGATTTCCTTTAGGTTGTATCTCCTTGCAGTCCAAAGGACTCTCAAGAGTCTTCTCCAACACCACAGTTCAAAAGCATCAATTCTTCGCTGCTCAGCTTTCTTTATAGTCCAACTCTCACATCCATACATGACTACTGAAAAAACCATAGCTTTGACTAGACTGAACATTGTTGGCGAAGTAATGTCTCTGCTTTTTAATATAATTATATTTTTAAAAAACTCATTTAGCTTACTCAACTCTGTGTCTCCATTTTAGTTTCTTCCATTCATTGAGTTTACTCTCTCTCTCTCTCTTAGGTTTTGGCTTCCTGAACTAACTTATTATTCTGGATTGTTTATACTTCTTTGTAGTGGAGTTTTATTTTTGATTATCTGGTTGTAAGTGTTCGTGCAGCCTGCCAGGACATTGTTTCACTGCAAGTGTGGGGAATACATGGCATGCTGACAGTGTGAAACCTCAGTGTCTATTCTTTCCGAGTGTGGGTGTTCATTTCCTCCCAGATCTGCAGTCCCATGCACATTGTGTATCATCCTTTCTCTCTTACCAAACCGTCTCACTTCTACTATAAGCAACTCCCATCATGTGATGAGTCACAGGGCAAGGTTGCTCACTCGCCTGCTCCTACTAGCCACCATGTTTATTGCCTCTGACATCCATCATTTTCCCGGTGTGCAGTTTTTTGATACCAAGTTCTATATTTTCAGTAGTTTAATTAAGCATAGGTTTGGGATTGTGGCTTTTAATCAGTCCAGCCTGTATAATTTTTGTCTTTCAGAGATTCCTCCCAATTCCTTAGAGAGGGTGCCTTTTTCTTCTTTTCAAGTGCAGTGATGGTTTTAGTCACACTTTTATACTGTATGTGCATTTTTTGCATGTGTATTTATATGTTTCCCATTGCTGCTATAGCAAATAACCACAAACTTGGCAGCTTAAAACAATAGAAATTTATTCTCTTACATCTGGAAATCAATTTTAGTGGATTAATATCAAGATATTGGAAAAGATGTGATTCCTCTGGAAGCTCCAGGGGCAATTTGGTTCTTGCTTCTTCCAGATTCTGTTGGCTCCCAGCAATTCTCAGCTTGTGGCTATATCACTTCAGTTTCTATTCCCATGGTTTAGCTTGTCTCTTCCTCTTCTGTAGGTGTCAAATCTCCTCTTGCCTCCATCTTACAAGGATATATGGGATTGCATTTAGGGTCTACCTGGATAATCCAGAATATAACCACATTTCAAGATCCTTAACTTAATCACCTGCACAAAGATTATTTTTAAACAAAGTAATAAAGATAATTTTTCCAGATATAATATTTATAGGTTCTAGGGATGAATGAAGTGACTTAGTGCAGCAGGGATGAATATCTGATAACTTCAGGAATCATTTTTAGACTATCACTATACACGTGTCAGTCAGTTCAGTCACTCAGTCATGTCCGACTCTTTGCGACCCCATGAATTGCAGCACGCCAGGCCTCCCTGTCCATCACCAACTCCCAGAGTTCACTCAAACTCATGTCCATCGAGTTGGTGATTCCATCCAGCCATCTCATCCTCTGTCGTCCCCTTCTCCTCCTGCCCCCAATCCCTCCCAGCATCAGAGTCGTTTCCAATAAGTCAGCTCTTCACATGAGGTGACCAAAGTACTGGAGTTTCAGCTTTACCATCATTCCTTCCAAAGAAATCCCAGGGCTGATCTCCTTCAGAATGGACTGGTTGGATCTCCTTGCAGTCCAAGGGACTCTCAAGAGTCTTCTCCAACACCACAGTTCAAAAGCATCAATTCTTCGTCGCTCAGCCTTCTTCACAGTCCAACTCTCACATCCATACATGACCACAGGAAAAACCATAGCCTTGACTAGACGGACCTTAGTTGGCAAAGTAATGTCTCTGCTTTTGAATATGCTATCTAGGTTGGTCATAACTTGCCTTCCAAGGAGTAAGTGTACTCCACCCTTATTTATCACCAGAAAGATAAAAAGTATATATGTGTGTGTGTGCAGTATACGGATTATATCATTTACATAGATATATGCATATATTTATCTGAACATTTAAGGAAAGTTTTCCAGAGTTTATAGCTTTTATCCCAAAGGTATCAAACTCAATTCATATTCAACAATAGAGCTCTGAAAATGCTGAAATCAACTGATATTACCTGAAGGATGTAATACGATTGATAAATCCAGACCATGTTTCTTTTCAGTTACCTTAGAGATAGCATATGTTGTGAAAGTTCAGAATTCAAAGAATCCCTAGTAGCAGTTTATGCTAATCAATACACAAAAAACCAAGCATGGAGTGGAAAGAGTATCACATTCTTTGGCAAAGGCAAGAGAAAGAAGGGGAAAAACAAGTTATGAAAAGGGCAAGGACCCAAAGCACACATGAAAGCATGGACCTTTGGCAAAGCCCTGAAATAATTCTTTTAACAGATGGTCTGTTTTGCATTTAGAAACAAAATAGTGATCAACAAGTCTGAATGTAGTCTATGCATATATGTGTACATAGGTGCTTACATATGTACATATTTTAGTCTTTTTTTTAAGAAGCTAATTTGAAAATAAAGTTTATTAAACTTTCAGTTATAAGTTCTGACAACCTAATATACACCATGGTGATTATAGTTAACAAAGCTATATTTTATACTTGAAAATTCCTAATGTTCTCACCACAAGAAAAGAAATTTTAATTATATGATGCAATGGAGGTGTTAACTAACCTTGCTATGGTAATCATTTCACACACAAGATAAACATATGCCAAATCATCACACTGTACACCTTAAACTTACTCAATGTTATGTCAATTGTATCTCAAAAACATTGGAAAAAAACTTAATTGTAAATCTAATAATATATAATGAAAATGATCCTTACAAAAATAAAACTTAAGAGACTTAAAATAGGTCACCATGGCATAAACCTTTGGTCTTTAATGATGGTGGTGTTTTCCCCTTTTCTTTCTTCAAATAACATCTTTTTCAAGTTCATAAATTACTGTTTCCCCTCACTTTCCTTAGGTTCCATATCTGTGGATTCGTCAAACTGAGACTGTGTAGTACTGTATTAACAATCCATGCAATGTGATGTTAATTGCAGCACTATTTAGGATAGCCAAGACATGGAAGCAGCCTAAGTGTCCATCAACAGATGAATGGATAAAGAAGATGCAGTATATATATGTATATATATTCCATTTTGTATATATATAATACAGAATATTAGCCATAAAAAGAATGAAGTAATGTCATTTGCAGCAACATGAATGGACCTAGCGATTATTATGCTAAGGGAAGCAACCCAGAAAAAGCAAATAAATGATATTGCTTATATGTGGAATCCAAAAAAAAAGAATAAAAATGAACTTATTTACAAAATAGAAAGAGATTCACAGACTCAGAAAACAAACTCATAATTACCAAAGAAGAAAGGGGGTGTATTGGGGGGGATAAATTAGGAGATTAATATTAACATATTGACACTACTATGTGTAAACAGGTAACCAAAAAGGACCTACTGTACAGCACAGGAAACTATACTCAATGTTTTTTAAATTAAAAAAAAATTAGTTCGTATTGGAGTACAGTTGATTAAAGATATGTGGTTGGTAACTGTACTTAATATTATATAATAATCTACAAGGGAAAAATAATACATATGTATGTATGTGTATATATATATATATATATATATATATATACACCTGAAACTTATATGCTATTATAAATCAATTATACTTCAGTTAAAAAATTTAAAAGAAAAATTAAATTCAAAATACTCTTGCTCTTCTAAGAAAGTTAAATGAATTATTTGCTTTCTCATTTATTCAACACACTTTCTCCTGTGCTAGTCTCTGTGTAGGGCTTCCCTGACAGCTCAGCTGGTAAAGAATCTGCCTGCAATGTGGGAGGGTCTGGGTTCGATCCTGGTTTGGGAAGATCCCCTGGAGAAGGGAATGGCAACCCAATACAGTATTCTTGCCTGGAAGAATCCATGGACAGAGGAGCCTGGTAGGCTACAGTTCATGACATCTCAAAGAGTAAGACATGACTGAGCAGCCTTAGTCTCTGTGTATGTGCCAGGCGGTGAGTACAATAAGCAGGTCTTTGCCCTTGTAGAATTTAAAGTCTAGTTTGTCAAGGAAGCTTCCCTTGTGGCTCAGGTGGTAAAGAATCAGCCTGCAATGTGGGAGACCAGGGTTTGATCCTTGGGTTGGGAAGATCCCCTGGAGAAGGGAAAGACTACCAATTCCAGTATTCTGGCCTGGAGAGTTCCAGTCCATAGGGTCACAAAGAGTAGGACACGAATGAGCACCTTTCACTTTGTCAAGAAGAAACTTTTTTAGTTCTACCATATTGTATGTCTAGGAGAAAGCAAAAAGCAGGAGGTATATAGAAAAGTCTAGTCTTTAGGTATTCATCCATTTGCCAGCCCATTTTTATTAAAAAGCAGATTTTATTCCAAGTATGTTACCCTAAGTTGTTATAGCTTCAGTTAGGTTCAATCCAGACCAGTGAGTGAAAGATGTATTCATTTTTTCCCTCAAGAATGAGGTACAATTCACAAGCCATAATATTCACCATTTAAAAATGGGCAGTTCAGTGGTTTCTAGTATTTTCACAAAGTAGTGCAATCATGACCACTGTTATCACCACTATTTCCATCACCCCAAGAAGAAACTCTGTACCAATTTGCAGTCACTTTTCCTATTTCCCACTCAGTGTCTGGCAGCCACTAATGAGCTTTCTAGGGATATGCTTATTTTGAATATTTTATATCAGTAGAATAGTTACAATGTGTCTGGCTTCTTTTGAACCCATGGGTGAAATCCATTTCACCTGCTTTTGCTAATGGAGGTTTTAAGACTTTCATGTCCTCCAAAGACCTGGTAGCCTGAACAACATGATTTTGCCTGAGTTGTTTTCCAACTTGGAGTCGGCTGCATCTAGTTCAAGCAGAGCGAAGTCAGCTGTGTCTAGCTGAAGTTGAGCTCCTTAGGACTAGAAAGGACCATTGACTCTTGAACTGGGCACGTGCAGGCAAGCACATCCATGACCTTTAGATGCGCAGAAGCCTGTCGCTTTGTTATGTGCTGTGCTCAGTTGTGTCCAATTCTTTGTGACCCCCTGGACTAGGCTCCTCTGTCCATGGAATTTCTCAGGTAAGAATGCTGGAGTGGGTTGCCATTTCTTCCTCCAGGGGATCTTTCCCACCCATGAATCAACCCATGTCTCCTGCATTGGCAAGAGGCCCACCTGTGCCACCTGGGAGGCCCGTCACTTAGATGCCTGCGTAGAAAAATGAGTATCTTGCCTTCTCGGAGCAGATGAGACCTGTTCTCCTCGCTTCACTGCTCACATCAGGGACTGATCATTTTGGCCTGCTGTAGGCACACTGGGCAAAACAAACCCGGTGAATAATACCTCCACTTAGCATAAAGTTTTCCAGATTGACATATGTTATGTTTGCTGTGCTTAATTGCTAAGTCGTGTCTGATTCTTTGCGACCCTGTGGACTGTATTGTAGCCTGCCAGATTCCTCTGTTCATAGGATTTTTCATAGTCTCTGGCATTAGCAGGCTGATTCTTTACTACTGAGCCCCCTGACATATGTTGTGTCATGGAAAAGTACTTCATTCCTTTTTGTGGCTGAATAATCCATTATATGGATATGTTATACTACATTTATTTATCCTTTTTATTTTTTGGCTATTATGAATAATGTTGTCATAAAAACTTACATACAAGTGTTTGTGTGGAGCCATATTTTGTTTGTTTGAACTGGTACCAAATAAAGCCCATAAATGTGGTTAGTTGAGAAATCTTTTAAGTCTCTATGGCTTCTCCTCTACAACTTTTTCAAATTCGTTGAAGAAAGTGAGTTATTTGTCCTGTACAGTTTTACAAAATCTGAATTTTGCTCATTGCATTCTTTTGACATAATTTAACATGTTTTTCTAACATCTATAGTTTCATTAATTGATAGCTGGATGTAGAGATTTGATTGGATTCAGACTTGATGGGAGAAGGAGAGCTGACAGATTGTATTATACTCTTGTTATTCTACAAGGGGCATGCCTGGTTGTCTGTATTAGCAGCCATTGATGATCTTTGCCTAGATCCATTATGGAATGAGAAGTAGAGACAGTTTGGTTTTGTCACTTCTTCTTTATTCATTAGCTAGAATATAGTATATAGGGAAAAAATGCCCTCAAATATTTTGTTTTAAAAGGGATTCTTTTTAACTTTCCCTTTTCAATATTTCATTGTTAACGCTAATAATGCAATGGATTTCTATATGATAATCTTGTTTCCTGCTACCTCACTAAATCTGTTTAGCAGTTCTAGTAGTTTTATATTAAATATATATTTAATTTTTAATTGGAGGATAATTGCTTTACTTTGTTGTGTTGGTTTCTGCCATACAACAACATGAATCAGCCACAAGCATACATATGTTCTGGAGCAGGCAACAGCACCCCACTCCAGTACTCTTGCCTGGAAAATCCCATGGATGGAGGAGCTTGGAAGGCTGCAGTCCATGGGGTCACTGAGGGTCAGACATGACTGAGTGACTTCACTTTCACTTTTCACTTTCTTTTTTTGGGGGGGGTTTAGGATATATATATATATATTTTTTTTTTACCTTATTTTACTTTACAATATTGTATTGGTTTTGCTTTTCACTTTCATGCATTGGAGAAGGAAATGGCAACCCACTCCAGTGTTCTTGCCTGGAGAATCCCAGGGATGCGGGAGCCTGGTGGGCTGCTGTCTCTGGGGTCACACAGAGTCGGACACAACTGAAGTGACTTAGCAGCAGCATACATATGTTCCCCCTTTCCTAAAACTTCCTCCCACCCCACTAGGTAGTTACGGAGCACCAGGTTAAGTTCCCTTTGTCACACAGCAACTTCCCCCTAGTTATCTATTTTACATGTAGTAACATATGTGTCAATGGTACTCTCTCAGTTCATCCCACCCTCTGCTTCCCCTGCTGTGTCCACAAATCTGTTCTCTATTCCTGCCCTGAAAATAGATTCATTAGTACATTTTTCTAGATTCCATATATGCATTATTATATGATATTTGTTTTTCTCTTTCTGACTTACTTCACTCTGTTTTTAACAGGCTCCAGGTTCATCCACATCCCTAGAACTGACTCAATTTCATTCCTTCTATGGCTGAGTAATATTCTATTGTATATGTGTACATAACTTCTTTATCCATTCATCTATCGGTGGACATCTAGGTTTGTTCCATGTTCTAGCTATTGTAAATAGTGTTGCAATAAGTTTGGGGGTACATATGTCTTTTGAACTGTGGTGTTGGAGAAGACTCTTGAGAGTCCCTTGGACTGCAAGGAGATCCAACCAGTCCATCCTAAAGGAGATCAGCCCTGGGTGTACTTTGGAAGGAATGATGCTAAAGCTGAAACTCCTGTACTTTGGCCACCTCATACGAAGAGTTGACTCATTGGAAAAGACTCTGATGCTGGGAGGAATTGGGGGCAGGAGAAGAAGGGGACGACAGAGGATGAGATGGCTGGATGGCATCACTGACTCGATGAACGTGAGTCTGAGTGAACTCCGGGAGATGGTGATGGACAGGGAAGCCTGGAATGCTGCGATTCATGGGGTCACGAAGAGTCGGACATGACTGAGCGACTGAAATGAACTGAACTGAATGTCTTTTGAATTATGGTTTTTTCAGGGTATATGCCCAGTAGTGGGGTTGCTGGGTCACATGGTAGTTTTATTCCTAGTGTTATTATTTTTTTTTAAAGAAATCTCCAATAAGTTGCAACAAAATCCTCTATGTTTCACCTCCTAGAGTAATGGAAATAAAAGCAAAGGTGTATTCATTTTAATGTCTTTCTTTTACTGGGGAAACTTAATCATTCAGCTAGATTATGTTGGAACTTAATAAGAAAGAAGGGCACTAGGGTGATTTCTCTCAGTTCAGTTCAGTCACTCAGTTGTGTCTGACTCTTTGCGACCCCATGAATCGCAGCACGGCAGGCCTCCCTGTCCATCACTAACTCCCGGAGTTCACTCAGACTCACGTCCATCGAGTCCGTGATGCCATCCAGCCATCTCATCCTCTGTCGTACCCGCTCCTCTTGCCCCCAATCCCTCCCAGCATCAGAGTCGTTTCCAATGAGTCAACTCTTTGCATGAGGTGGCCAAAGTACTGGAGTTTCAGCTTCAGCATCATTCCTTCCAAAGAAATCCCTGGGCTGATCTCCTTCAGAATAGACTGGTTGGATCTCCTTGCAGTCCAAGGGACTCTCAAGAGTCTTCTCCAACACCACAGTTCAAAAGCATCAATTCTTTGGCGCTCAGCCTTCTTCACAGTCCAACTTACATCCATACATGACCACAGGAAAAACCATAGCCTTGACTAGACGGACCTTTGTTGGCAAAGTAACGTCTCTGCTTTTGAATATGCTATCTAGGTTGGTCATAACTTTTCTTCCAAGGAGTAAGCGTCTTTTAATTTCATGGCTGCAGTCACCATCTGCAGTGATTTTGGAGCCCCCCAAAATAAAGTCTGACCCTGTTTCCACTGTTTCCCCATCTATTTCCCAGGAAGTGATGGGACTGGATGCCATGATCTTAGTTTTCTGAATGTTGAGCTTTAAGCCAACTTTTTCACTCTCCACTTTCACTTTCATCAAGAGGCTTTTTAGCTCCTCTTCACTTTCTGCCATAAGGATGGTATCATTTGCATATCTGAGGTTATTGATATTTCTCCCAGCAATCTTGATTCCAGCTTGTGTTTCTTCCAGTCCAGTGTTTCTCATGATGTACTCTGCATATAAGTTAAACAAGCAGGGTGACAATATACAGCCTTGACGTACTCTTTTCCTATTTGGAACCAGTCTGTTGTTCCATGTCCAGTTCTAACTGCTGCTTCCTGACCTGCATACAGATTTCTCAAGAGGCAAGCAGGTGGTCTGGTATTCCCATCTCTTTCAGAATTTTCCACAGTTTATTGTGATCCACACAGTCAAAGGCTTTGGCATAGTCAATAAAGCAGAAATAGATGTTTTTCTGGAACTCTCTTGCTTTTTCCATGATCCAGGAGATGTTGGCAATTTCATCTCTGGTTCCTCTGCCTTTTCTAAAACCAGCTTGAACATCAGGAAGTTCTCGGTTCATGTTTTGCTGAAGCCTAGCTTGGAGAATTTTGAGCATTACTTTACTAGTGTGTGAGATGAGTGCAATTGTGTGGTAGTTTGAGCATTCTTTGGCATTGCCTTTCTTTGGGATTGGAATGAAAACGGACCTTTTCCAGTCCTGTGGCCACTGCTGAGTTTTCCAAATTTGCTGGCATATTGAGTGCAGCACTTTCACAGCATCATCTTTCAGGATTTGAAACAGCTCAACTAGAATTCCATCACCTCCACTAGCTTTGTTCATAGTGATGCTTTCTAAGGCCCACTTGACTTCACATTCCAAGATGTCTGGCTCTAGATTAGTGATCACATTATCATCATTATCTGGGTCATGAAGATCATTTTTGTACCGTTCTTCCGTGTATCTTGCCACCTCTTCTTAATATCTTCTGCTTCTGTTAGGTCCATACCATTTCTGTCCTTTATCGAGCATCTTTGCATGAAATGTTCCCTTGGTATCTCTCATTTTCTTGAGGAGATCTCTAGTCTTTCCCATCCTGTTCTTTTCCTCTATTTCTTTGCATTGATCGCTGAAAAAGGCTTTCTTATCTCTTCTTGCTATTCTCTGGAACTCTGCATTCAGATGCTTATATCTTTCCTTTTCTCCTTTGCTTTTCGCCTCTCTTCTTTTCACAGCTATTTGTAAGGCCTCCCCAGACAGCCATTTTGCTTTTTTGCATTTCTTTTCCATGAGGATGGTCTTGATCTTTGTCTCCTGTACAATGTCAGGAACCTCATTCCATAGTTTGTCAGGCAGTCTATCTATCAGATCTAGGCCCTTAAATCTATTTCTCACTTCCACTGTATAATCATAAGGGATTTGATTTAGATCATACCTGAATGGTCTAGTGGTTTTCCCTACTTTCTTCAATTTGAGTCTGAATTTGGTAATAAGGAGTTCATGATCTGAGCCACAGTCAGCTCCTGGTCTTGTTTTTGTTGACTGTATAGAGCTTCTCCATCTTTGGCTGCAAAGAATATAATCAATCTGATTTCAGTGTTGACCATCTGGTGATGTCCATGTGTAGAGTCTTCTCTTGTGTTGTTGGAAAAGGGTGTTTGCTATGACCAGTACATTTTCTTGGCAAAACTCTATTAGTCTCTGCCCTTCTTCATTCCACATTCCAAGGCCAAATTTGCCTGTTACTCCAGGTGTTTCTTGACTTCCTACTTTTGCATTCCAGTCCCCTATAATGAAAAGGACATCTTTTTTGGGTGTTAGTTCTAAAAGGACTTGTAGGTCTTCATAGAACCGTTCAACTTCAGCTTCTTCAGCGTTACTGGTTGGGACATAGACTTGGATAACTGTGATATTGAATGGTTTGCCTTGGAGAAGAACAGAGATCATTCTGTGATTTTTGAGATTTCATCCAAGTACTGCATTTCAGACTTTTGTTGACCATGATGGCTACTCCATTTCTCTTGAGGGATTCCTGCCCGCAGTAGTATATATAATGGTCATCTGAGTTAAATTCACCCATTCCAGTTCATTTTAGTTTGCTGATTCCTAGAATGTCGACGTTCACTCTTGCCATCTCTTATTTGACCACTTCCAATTTGCCTTGATTCATGGACCTGACATTCCAGGTTCCTATGCAATATTGCTCTTTACAGCATTGGACCTTGCCTCTATCACCAGTCACATCCACAGCTGGGTATTGCTTTTGCTTTCTCTAGTGGTAAGCAATCCACCTCAGCACTCTTTACCAGCCACTTTTTTATTGGAATCATGGGATCTTTTTAAGATCAATGTAAATAATGAGCAATTGTTGTCTCTTAGGGCCATCAGCTTTCTTATCTAATTTTTATTCCATCCACCATTTTTATTTCAGAGACATTTGGAATAACATTTGAATATTTCGAAAGGAGAATTTTTATATTTGCCTCCAAAACATTTTGAATTGGAAATAAGTAGCCTTTTAAAGATTTTTATTTGAGTATAACTGATTTACAATGTAGTGGTAGAGAAATAGTCTTTCAAAGTCAGTGATTAGTCTGAAAGTCCAATTGAGAGCAACTGAAGAGCAAGTAACTGGTGAAGTTCAGACCATCAGTGTTTATTCTTTATACTAGAGGAGGCTGAGAAAAGTGTTTTGTTTTGGTGTACACCACAAGAATGTCAAGGATGAAGAGTGCCTTATTTTTTATTGTTGTCACAGTATTAGCACACATTTTGTCAACTCAACAAGTTCAACAAACTTTTGTTGGAGGAATAAAGCAAGTGAATACATAGAGCTCCAAGGAGATCCATGATGAGGGTCCTTTAGGGGCAAGAACCACTTCTCTTTTATCTCAGTATTTCTAGTTTCTACCACAGTAGATTCTTAAAAGGTGGTTGCAGATTTCGATTCAATGTAATTGAGTGGGTCCATTATTCTTCATTGTAGATAGCAGGCCATTTACAAGACAAATGGTCTCAAGGAAGCTTGCAGATTGGATCTAAGTAATTTTCTCTTTACTGTCCATGTGTCTGTCTTTGTGTCCCCACACAAAGACCACACTGACAACGCATGGAAACCGATTATCTGTAGTGTCTACTTGTGTTTTTCTGTGCATATTCTCATTGAATTATTGTAACAATCATGTAGACAGGAATTCTGATCTTATAGGTGACTAATCTGAGACTTAGAGGGGACTGGTATAAGAGTATATTCTGGAAAGCAACAGATGGGCACAAGTCTTTGGTGACAAATCAAGTATGCCATTTCTATATGAAGCTATAAACATACATTCTTAGACCTGAAATACACCAGTCTAGGGCAGATAGTCAGTAGACTTTTATTAAAAAGTTAAAAACCAAATTCCCTCAATTTTAGAATGAGAGAAAAGAAAATGAACAAAATCAAGTATAATACATAAAGCAATTTTAGATATTTTGTGGGTGTTTTTACATATATATCTGATTATATGTACTTCATGATCCAGTCTCTTCATAATGTTTCCTTGTTACTGAGTGAAAACTTTTTCTCTTATTTAAAATTTCCTGTGGAAATTGTCTTGATTATTAGTATGTTACGCCCTTGACTACCGGTCCCAGGTGTCAAGGGAAAATATTACTAAATGGAATAAAAATTCTTCTCAGTTCAATCGAGTTTCCATGACTATCCACTTATGTCAGTATTTTCACTCTTTTAGAAATGGTATACCAAGTATGTTGGAACCATTTCTAATCTTAACACTTTTTAAAAAAACTTTTCATTTTATACTGGAGCATACTTGATTAGGGGAAAGATTGAAGGCAAAATGAGAAGAAGACAGCAGAGGATAGGATGGTTAGATAGCATCACCAACTCAGTAGACATGAACTTGTGCAAACTCCAGGAGATAATGGAGGACCGGGAAGCCTGGTGTACCATAGTTCATGGGTCACAAAGAGTCAGACACAACTTAGCGAGGCAACAGCAACAGGGACAGCAACAGCAACATCAACTCGATTAAAAATGTTGGGTTAGTCTCAGATATGCAGCAAAGTGATTCAGTTATGCATATACATGTATATATATATATTTTTTTCAAATTATTTTCTCATTTAAGTTGTTACATAATATTGAGCAGAGTTCCCTGTGCTATACAGTAGGTCCTTGCTGCTTATCCACTTTAAATATAGCGGTGTGTACATGTAAATCCCAAACTCCTTGACTATCTCTCCTCTGCTCCCACTGTTCTCTCTGGTAACCATAAACTTGTTCTCTAAGTCAATGAGTTTGTTTTTGTTTTGTAAATAAGTTTATTTGTATCTTTTTTTTTTTAGATTCCACATATAAGTGATATCACACAGTATTTCTCTCTCTATCTGACTTACTTCACTCAGTATGACAATCTCTAGATCTATCTGCATAGTTGCAAGTAGCATTATTTCATGCTTTTTAATGGCTGTGTAACATTCCATTGGATATATGTACCACATCTTTTTTATCTATTCATCTATCAGTGGACATTTAGGTTGTTTCCATGTCTTGGCTATTGTAAACAGTGCTGTGATGAACATTGAGGTGCACATATCCTTGCAGACATGTATATTTTTTTTTCTCCAGATATATGCCTTGGAGTAGGATTTCTGGATCATATGGTAGCTCCATTTTTAGTTTTTTAAGGAACCTCCATACTGTTCTCCACAGTGGCTATACCAATTTACATTCTCACCAACAGTGTTGGAGGGTTCCCTTTTTTCCACACCCTCTCCAGCATTTATTTTTTGTGGATTTTTCCATGATAGCCACTCTAATGTGAGGTGATGTCTTATTGTAGTTTTGATTTGTATTTTTCTAATAAGAAGAAATGTTAACATTTATGTGCCTCTTGACAATCTGTATGTCTTTTTTGGAGAAATGTCTATTTGGGTCTTCTGCTCATTTTTTGCTTGGGTTGTTTGTTTTTATGATATTAAGCCACATGAATTTTACTATTTGTAAATTTCAGAGACTAATCTCTTGTTGGGCTTCCCTGGTGGTGCTAGTGGTAAAGAATCCACCTGCCAGTGCATGAGATGCAAGAGATGTGGGTTCAATCCTTGGAAAGGATGATCCCCTGGAGAGGGAAATGCAACCCACTCCAGTATTCTTGCCTAGGAAATCCTATTGACAGAGCAGCCTGGCAGGCTACAGTCCATGAGGTCATAAAGAGTCAGACATGGCTGAGCACACATACACTTAATCCCTTGTTGGTTACATCATTTGCAAATATATTCTATGGTTTATCTTTTCATTTTGTTTATGGTTTCCTTTGCTGTGCAAAAGCTTTTGAGTTGAGTTAGGCCCCATTTGTTAATTTTTGTTTTTATTTCCATTATTCTGGAAGACATAATAGTAAAAGATACTGCTGTGATTTATGTCAAAGAGTGTTCTGTTTTCCTTTAAGAGTTTTATACTGTCTGTTCTTACATTTCGGAGAAGGCAATGGCAACCCACTCCAGTACTCTTGCCTGGAAAATCCTATGGACGGAGGAGCCTGGCAGGCTGTAGTCCATGGGATCACGAAGAGTCGGACACTTACTGAGCAACTTCACTTTCACTTTTCACTTTCTTGCATTGGAGAAGGAAATGGCAACCCACTCCAGTGTTCTTGCCTGAAGAATCCCAGGGATGGTGGAGCCTGGTGGGCTGCCATCTGTGGGGTTGCACAGAGTTGGACACGACTGATGTGACTTAGCAGTTCTTAGGTTTAGGTCTTTAATCCATCTAGAGTTTATTTTGTGTGTGGTATTTAAGTGTATTCTAATTTCATTTTTTAACATGTAGCTGTCCAGTTTTTTCAGCACCATTATCGAAAAGACTGTCTTTTTTTTCATTGTGTAGTCTTGACTCCTTTTATGTAGTTTTATTGACCATAGGTGCATGGGTTTATTTCTGGGCTTTCTGTCCTATCTCATTATCTATTCTTCCATTTTGTGCCAGTAACATACTGTTTTGATGCCTATAGCTTTGTAGCATATGGTAGTCTGAAGTCAGGGAGCCTGATTCCTCCAGCTCCATTTTTCATTCTCAAGATTACTTTGGCTATTTGGAGTCATTTGTTTGTCTCCACACAAATTTTAAGATATTTTTGTTCTAGTTCTGTGAAAAAATGCCATTGATAATTTGGTAGGGATTGCACGGAATCTGTAGATTGCCTGGGGTAGTATAGTCATTTTGCCCTCGTTGATTCTTCCAATTCAAGAACATGGTATCTCTTTCTACCTTCTTTGTCATTTTCTGTTTCTCCATCAGTATTTGATAGTTTTCAGAATACAGCAGAGGTCTTTTATTTCCTTCAGTTCAGTCACTCAGTTGTGTCCGACTCTTTGCGACCCCATGAATCGCAGCATGCCAGGCCTCCCTGTCCATCACCAGCTCCCAGAGTTCACTCAGACTCACATCCATCTAGTCAGTGATGCCATCCAGCCATCTCATCCTCGGTCGTCCCCTTCTCCTCCTGCCCCCAATCCCTCCCAGCATCAGAGTCTTTTCCAATGAATCAACTCTTCGCATGAGGTGGCCAAAGTACTGGAGCTTAAGCTTTAGCATCATTCTTTCCAAAGAAATCCCAGGGTTGATCTCCTTTAGAATAGACTGGTTGGATCTCCTTGCAGTCCAAGGGACTCTCAAGAGGCTTCTCTAACACCACAGTTCAAAAGCATCAATTCTTTGGCACTCAGCCCTCTTCACAGTCCAACTCTCACATTCATACATGACCACAGGAAAAACCATAGCCTTGACTAGACAGACCTTAGTTGGCAAAGTAATGTCTCTGCTTTTGAATATGCTATCTAAGTTGGTCATAACTTTTCTCCAAAGGAGTAAGTGTCTTTTAATTTCATGGCTGCAGTCACCATCTGCAGTGATTTTGGAGCCCCCCAAAATAAAATCTGACCCTGTTTCCACTGATTCCCTATCTATTTCCCATGAAGTGATGGGACCAGATGCCATGATCTTCGTTTTCTGAATGTTGAGCTTTAAGCCAACTTTTTCACTCTCCACTTTCACTTTCATCAAGAGGCTTTTTAGTTCCTCTTCACTTTCTGCCATAAGGGTGGTGTCATCTGCATATCTGAGGTTATTGATATTTCTCCCGGCAATCTTGATTCCAACTTGTGTTTCTCCCAGTCCAGCGTTTCTCATGATGTAGTCTGCATAGAAGTTAAATAAGCAGGGTGACAATATACAGCCTTGACGTACTCTTTTCCTATTTGGAACCAGTCTGTTGTTCCATGTCCAGTTCTAACTGTTGCTTCCTGACCTGCATACAGATTTCTCAGGAGGCGGGTCAGGTGGTCTGGTATTCCCATCTCTTTCAGAATTTTCCACAGTTTATTGTGATCCACACAGTCAAGGCTTTGGCATAGTCAATAAAGCAGAAATAGATGTTTTTCTGGAACTCTCTTGCTTTTTCCATGATCCAGCAGATGTTGGCAATTTCATCTCTGGTTCCCCTGCCTTTTCTAAAACCAGCTTGAACATCTGGAAGTTCATGGTTCACATATTGCTGAAGCCTGGCTTGGAGAATTTTGAGCATTACTTTACTAGTGTGTGAGATGAGTGCAATTGTGTGGTAGTTTGAGCATTCTTTGGCATTGCCTTTCTTTGGAATTGGAATGAAAAGTGACCTTTTCCAGTCATGTGGCCATTGCTGAGTTTTCCAAATTTGCTGGCATATTGAGTGCAGCACTTTCACAGCATCATCTTTCAGGATTTGAAACAAGGTAGGTTTATTCCTGGTATTTTATTGTTTTTGATATGATGATAAATGGGACTCTTTAATTTCTCTTCTTGAGCTTTCATTGTTAATATATAGAAATGCAATAGATTTATGTGTATTAATTTTGTAACCTGCAATCTTACCAAATTCATTGATGAGCTCTAGTAGTTGGCTGATAGCACTTTCAGGATTTTCTATGTATATTATCATGTCATCTGCAAACAGTGACTGTTTAACATCTTTTCCAATTTGGATTTCATTTATTTCTTTTTCTTCTCTGATTGCCATAGCTAGGACTTCTAGAGCTATGTTGAATAAAAGTGGTGACAGTGGACATCCTTGTCTTATTCTGTTCTTAGAGGAAATGCTTTTGATTTTTCATCATTAAGTATGTTACCAGTAGGTTTGTTGTATATGGTCTTTATTATGTTGAGGTATGTGCCCTTTTAAGATAAATGGGTGTTGAATTACGTCAAAAGCACTGGAAAAACCCAGAGGGATGGGATGGGTAGGGAGGTGGGTGAGGGATTTGGGATGGGGGGACACATGTACATCCATGGCTGATTCATGTCAATGTATGGCAAAAACCACCAGAATATTGTAATTAATCTCCAATTAAAATAAATAAAATTAATTTTTAAAAGTTTTTCCTCCATTTACTGAGATGATCATATGGTTTTTATTCTTCAATTTGTTGATGTGTTGTATCACACTGATTTGTGGATATTGAAAAATCCTTGCATCTCTGGGACAAATCTCACTTGATCATGGTGCATGCATGCTCAAACACATCTGACTCTTTGCAGCCATGTGGACTGTAGCCCACCAGGCTCCTCTCTCTGTGGAATTCTCCAGGCAAGAATACTGGAGCAGGTTGCCATTTCCTCCTCTAGAGGATCTTCCAGACCCAGGGACTGAACCCACCTCTCCTGCATTGGTAGGTGGATTCTTTAACACTGAGCCACTTGAGAAGCCCGTGATCATGGTGCATAATAATCCTTTTAATGTACTGTTGGATTCAGATTGCAAGTATTTTGTTGGGTATTTTTGTGTCTATGTTCATCAGTGATATTAGCCTGTAATTTTCTTTTATTGTGGTATCTTTGTCTGGTTTTGGTGTCAGGGTGATGTTAGCCTCATAGAATGAGTTTGGAGTGTTCCTTCTTCTGCAATTTTTTTTTTTTTTTTGGAGCAGTTTCAGAAGGATAGATGTTAACTCTTATCTAAATATTTGATAGAATTCACCTGTGAAGTGATCTAGTCCTGGACTTTTTGTTGGAGGTTTTCTAATCACTTTCAATTTAGGTAATTATGACTGGTCTGTTCTTATTTTCTATTTCTTCCTGTTTCATTCTTGGGAGATTTTGCTTTTCTAAGAATTTGTCTGTATTTTCCATGTTGTCCATTTTATTGATATATAATTACTTGTATAGTCACTTATGATTCTTTGTATTTCTGTGATGTCTGTTGTACCTTTTCCTTTTCTTTTCTAATTTTATTGATTTGAGTCCTCTTTCATTTTTTGTTGATTAGTCTGGCTAAAGGTTTATCACTTTTTCTTATCTTTTCAAATAACCAGCTTTTAGTCTAGTTTCTTTTAATTTCCATTTGAATGGAATAGCTTTTCCCATCTCTTCACTTTCAGTCTGTAAGTGTCCTTAAATCTGAAGTAAATCTCCTGTAGATGGCATATCAGTTCAGTTCAGGTCAGTCGCTCAGTCATGTCTGACTCCTTGCAATCCCATGAATCACAGCACACCAGGCCTCCCTGTCCATCACCAACCCCCGGAGTTCACTCAAACTCATGTCCATCAAGTCGGTTATACCATCCAGCCATCTCATCCTCTGTTGTCCCCTTCTCCTCCTGCCCCCAATCCCTCCCAGCATCAGGGTCTTTTCCAGTGAGTCAACTCTTTGCATGAGGTGGCCAAAGTATTGGAGTTTCAGCTTCAGCATCAGTCCTTCCAACAAACACCCAGAACTGATCTCCTTTAGGATGAACTGGTTGGATCTCCTTGCAGTCCAAGGGACTCTCAAGAGTCTTCTCCAACACCACAGTTCAAAAGCATCAATTCTTTGGTGCTCAGCTTTCTTCACAGCCCAACTCTCCCATCCATACATGACCACTGGAAAAACCATAGCCTTGACTAGGCAGACCTTTGTAGGCAAAGTAATATCTCTGCTTTTTAATATGCTGTCTAGGTTGGTCATAACTTTCCTTCCAAGGACTAAGCATCTTTTAATTTCATGGCTGCAGTCACCATCTGCAGTGATTTTGGAGCCCAAAAAGATAAAGTCTGACACTTTTTCCACTGTTTCCCCATCTATTTTCCATGAAGTGATGGGACCAGATGCCATGATCTTCGTTTTCTGAATGTTGAGCTTTAAGCCAACTTTTTCACTCTCCTCTTTCACTTTCATCAAGAGGCTTTTTAGTTCCTCTTCACTTTCTGCCATAAGGGTGGTATCATCTGCATATCTGAGGTTATTGATATTTCTCCCAGCAATCTTGATTCCAGCTTGTGCTTCTTCCAGCCCAGCGTTTCTCATATAGTTGAGTCTTTTTTTTAAAATCCATGTAGCCATTCTATGCCTTTTGATTAGTGTATTCAATTCACTTTCACTTAGAGTAATTACTGATATGTTAGGACTTGCTAATCTGTTCAGTCACTCAGTTGTGTCCGACTCTTTGTGACCCCATGGACTGCAGCACACCAGGCCTCCCTGTCTATCACCAACTCCTGGAGTTCACTCAAACTCATGTCCATCGCGTCGGTGATGGCATCCAACCATCTCATCCTCTGTCGTCCCCTTCTCCTCCTGCCTTCAACCTTTCCCAGCATCAGGGTCTTTTTCAAATGAGTCAGCTCTTCACATCAGGTGGCCAAAGTATTGGAGTTTCAGTTTCAGTGTCAGTTCTTCCAATGAATATTCAGGACTGTTTTCCTTTAGGATGGACTGGTTGGATCTCCCTGAAGTCCAAGGGACTCTCAAGATTCTTCTCCAACACCACCGTTCACAAGACTTGCTAATCCTGTCTTATTAATTGCTCTGTGACTCTTTTGTAGTTCCAATCTAGATTTGTGCTTTGTGATTACCATGAGGCTGACATAAAACATCTAATAGATAAAACAGTCCATTTTAACTTTGAAGGCATACAAAAGCTCCACCCTTGTACTTCCTTCCCCCTTTTATTTTTTTGATGTAACAATTTACCCTTTTCCATATTATATGTTTATTAACCAATTAAATTAGCTGCAATTATTTTAAATACTTTTTCTTTAACCTTTAGACTACAGTTAGGTGATTACCACACCATTCTAATAATTAGAATTTTCTAAATCTGACTGTGTATTTAACTTTACCCATGTGTTGTATGTTTTTGTACATTTTCATGTCACTAATTATTGCTTTTTTATTTTAGCTTGAAAAACTCCTTTTAGCATTTAGTGGTGATGAACCCCCTCAGTTCTTCTGGGAAAGTCTTTATTTCCCCTTCATATTGGAATGATAACTTTGTTGGATAGAATATTCTTGTTGTGGCAGTTTTTTCCTTTCTTCGCTTTGAATATGCACTCTTCTGGCCTAAAGGGTTTCTGCTAAGAAAACTGCTGATAGCTTGAAAGGAGTTCTTTTGTGGGTTACAATATTTTTTTCTCTGACTGCTTTTAGGATTTGTCTTTGTCTTCAACTTTTAAGTTTCATGATACTGTTTTGGAGAAGATCTTTAGCATTGAGCTAAAAAAATGATCTATAATTATATGAACTTGAATGCCCAAGTCTCTCCCTAGGTTTGGAAAGTTCTCAGATATTTTCTTTAAATAAAATTCCTCTCCTCTCCTCCTTTTGGAGTCCTAATTATTCTAATACTTGCATGCTTGATGGAGTTCTATAAATCACATACACTTTCTTTACTCTTTTAAATTTTTTCTTTTGTTCTCCTCTGGGTTATTTCAAAGTTCTTATCCTCTAGATCATTGTTTCTATCTTCCATTTAGCTACTCTGCTATAGATATTCTCTGGTACATTTTTTACTTTACTCAAACTCTTCAGTTCTGAATTTCCTTTTAGTTCATTTTTATGACTGTTATCTCTTTGTTAAATTTCTCATTTTGTTCACATATTGTTTTCCTAATTTTTTTGGATTATCTTTTGGTATCTTCTTATAGATTGCTAAGTTTTTTCATTAAAAGCTATTTTGAACTCTATTAGCTAGTTTGCAAAATTCCATATTATTGAATTCAGTTATTGGAGAATTATTGTTATCTTTTGATGATGACATATTTTCTTAATTCTTCATGTTCCTTGGAGTTTTTCATTACTGATTTCACATTTGAAATAGCAGCCACCTCCTCAAAGCTTTACTGGTTGCCTTTGGGTGGGATGTACAGTTGGTCCTGGTATAGATGATAATTTCTCTGGCCTGTGTGAATACACCTATTTCACACTTCTTTCTCCCTCTCAAGGCAGAATTCTTAAGTGTTTATATATCTTGTTCTTACATCTCAAAAGGTTGGCAGCTGAAAACTCTTTTATTTTCCAGGAAGTAGTGCTACAATTCAAGTTTGTGGTTTCTCCGTTATCACAGATCCTGATCTGATTTTCTGAGAGCACTCTGTTTATTGGAGTTCACTTTTGTCCCCACACTCAGTAGCATGCAGAAGAGCTGGCCACAGAATAGGGAAAGTTTGGATTTGGCACTTGGGACATTTGGCGTGTCCATAGGCCTGGAGGTGAAATCCTAGAGTGAAGTGCTCCCAGAAGCTCATAGGTAGATCTGCTGAAGTTCTGAGCACAGTCAGGAGGAACCATATCCTTTAATGCCCTCGTATATTCTTCTCTCTCTCTTTCCCAGTCTACCCCTTGCTGTAGTCATGGATGTCCCACCTCAGTACTTTGGGCGCTGCTTGAGAGAAATGGGTTTCTTCTGCCGTGTCCCCCAGCTGGGATAGCCAGACACTCCCTCACCCTCTTCCTTTTCCCCTCAGTGAAGTCTCCAGCAGCTAGTTTAGTCCTGTGCTGTGTAGCCTTGGGGAAGGGATGGCGTTTAGCAATGTTTCTTTTACCCTAGCCAGTGCATTCTTCTGCTCCAGTGCATGCTGTAATTTTCCCTTGGGAAGCCTGGAGTTCCACAGCCTCTTCGTTGCCCATGAGTGTCTGCCAATTGGCGCTCTCCAGGTTTTCCCTGTTCATGGCCAAGAGGGGTTGGTGTAGCTTTGCAGGCTCCCGCTGAGTTTGCAGACTCTACTGATGTTTATCTGCTTATTACCAAATGCCCATGTGGGAGAGACTCTTCCTCGGGCTCTTGGAACATGATATTGGATCCACAACTTCCACAGGGGTGCTTTTGTTTGGGGATGGATGCCTATTTGGTTGTTTAAAAGGTAGAAGAGAAAAGAGGATATCTATGCCATGATGTTGCTGACATCACTGACATTTATAGTCTTATAGGCAGACTTAACATGAGGAAAAGAAGCCAGTAGAGAGACTGATACAAAATTCAGGGGAAGAAATAATGAGTGGTGTGAAGTCCTGGATAATGGAGACAAGGAGTGAGGCACAAAAAAAGAAGGAGCATCCATTTGAGTCATGAGGGAAAGAAGAGGGGATGGAACAGGGGCAAGGGAAAAAACGGGAAACTGGATCTGGGCTTGAATATTTCTACTGTGGTTTCCTCGTATGTCATAAACAGAAACACTCTGTTCTTCATTCCCCTCTGTGACTGATAGTGTCAGAGGAAAAATAAAACCATGCTGCAAGACATATAGATGCCTCTATAGTTAGATCCTGAGCTGTGAAATCATTATATCCTTGGAAGTTCCAGTCGGAAATGTTTGGAATACGTACCTGTTTCTGCAGGCACCTCTTGCAGAAATGTAACTAAGAGGAACTATGGATTGTGAACCTGAAGGGTACAGCAGTTGGTTTAATATCCCTCAAGTTTGGCAGTTTTGGGAGCCGCAGGAGATAGTACGCAAGGCAGGGGGGCACTGTTCTCACATGGAGGATTGGCAAAAGTGGTCATGGGAAATGTCTCCCACAAGTGAATCTTGGGCATTAGTCTCAAAGGACATGTGCTCCTGAGCACATCTGAGAAACTTCCTAGAGATGCTTCAGGAAATAACTAGAAGATATTTTAACTGGTGAGACACAGAGCAGGGCCTGCCAAAGGTCCTGATTCAAGCACCAGGAAATGAGTTGGCAGAATCTAGACTGTCATTGTTAATGTTACATTATTTGTACCCATAGGTTCATTAGATTAGAAGACATTTAGACAGCATGAATTTCAGCAAGTCATTTTTATTTCTTTCTTAAATATGTAAGAAGTTAATCAACAGAAACTTCAATTAATTAAAATTGGGAGACCAGAGGGGAGCTCTCACACCCTGAGATCTCCTTGTCTTTCCTGACAATAATTCAACCGCTGACAAGCCATGGGCTCTTTATTTATTATTGTCCTCCCAACTTCCTTTCCCGCCCTATAAAACAGTTCTCCTTCCCTTGCTGTGCAAGGACTTGCATGTGGTTTGCCATGTGCAAACCAATTAAAAAGTATTTTAATTGGAGGATAGTTAACTTCATAATATTGGGATAGCTTCTGCCATACATCAACATGAATCAGCCATAGGCATACATATGAACCCCTCCCTCCTGAATCCCCCTCCCACATCCCTCCCTACCTCATCCCTCCAGGTTGTCACAGAGGACCAGCTTTGGGTTCCCTGCATTATACGTCAAACTCCCACTGGCTGTTGCACATATGATATTGTAGACGTTTCAGTGCTATTCTCTCAAATCATCCTACCCTCTCCTTCTCCCACTGAGTCCAAAAGTCTGTTCTTTATGTCTGTGTCTCCTTTGCTGCCCTGCATGCAGGATCGTTGGTACTATCTTTTGATTCCATATAACTGAACTGAACTGATATGTGCTAATATATGATATTTGTCTTTCTCTTTCTGACTTACTTCACTCTGTGTAATAGGCCCTGGGTTCATTCACCTCATTAGAACAGACTCAAATGTATTCCTTTTTATCACTAAAGAATACTCCCTTGTGTGTATGTACCACACTTCCTTATCCATTCATCTGCCAATGGACATCTGCTTGCTTCCACGTCCTGGCTATTGTAAACAGTGCTTCAGTGAACACTGAGGTACTCGTGTCTTTTTAAAGTTTGGTTTCCTCAGGGTATATGTCCAGTAGTGGCACAGACCCAGATTGCTGGGTTGTATGCTAGTTTTATTCCTAGTTTTTAAAGAAATCTCCATACATTTCTCCATGGTGGTTGTATCAGTTTACATTCCCACCAACAGTGGAAGAGGGTTTCCTTTCCTCCACACCCTCTCCGCTATTTATCATTTTGTAGACTTTTTGATTATGGCCATTTGGACCAGCATGAAATGATATCTCATTGTACTTTTGATTTGCATTTCTCTAATAATGAGCAATGTTGAGCACCTTTCCATGTGTTTATTAGCCATCTGTATGTCTTTGGAGAAATGTCTGTTTTGATCTTCTGCCCACTTTTTGCTTGAGTTGTCTGCTTTTCTGGTATTGAGCTGCATGAACTGCTTGTGTATTTTGGAGATTAATTCTTAGTTGTTCCATTGGCTATTATTTTCTCCCATTCTGAGGGTTGTCTTTTCACCTCACTTGTAATGTCCTTCATTGTGAAAAGGCTTTTAAGTTTAATTAGATCCTGTTTGTTTATTTTTGCAAAACACTAGTTTGCCAGGAAAACAGCTAGCAATCTATTTGTTTTAGGTCAACAATAGAAATCACCCTCAGTAGTATTAGCATTTAGCTACAGGGGTTTAAATCCTAAATTAGAAACTGGAGCACAGATAGCACAGCTCATGTGATAGCCATGTATAAGATATGAAGACATTTCATTTTCATGAAGAGATGCTATCTCAGCTCATGGTCTGGGGACATGTGTACTCTCTGGACTAGGGAGAGATGAGTATCACTGAATGTGCAAGACAGTGCCACTGTTCAGATCATACACGTATGTGTATGTGTTTATTCCTGTCAAAATTATCAATATACTCTTATCTTTCACTTCCTCCTAAATTACAGTGCTCAAGTATTCCTCCTGGTGTCATTATATTGTCAAAACCTCCCTGAATAGCAAGTTGAAAGATAACATTCTTATTTCTTTTTAAAAAGCGGCCTAACATATCTTTTTATTTGTGTTGCTTCACATGAAATAACTTCAAGCATGAAATGTGTTCATTATTGCAGCATTCCAAGAATTCGATTTATAAGTTGTCCTTCTAAAGGCATACCCTTCATATGCCAATAATTCCCCAACTTATATCTCTAGTCTTCATCTAAACTCCACATTCACACATCTAACTCTGTAACGGATAACTCCACTTAGATATCTGATATAAATGTCAAACTTGGCGTGTCTGACACAAAACTCTTAACTTCCTTCCTCTTCCAAGCCTGCTTCTGATGCCTTTTTATCTTAAGTAAATATCACCTTACCCTTTTAGTTATGCCAAAAACCTTAGAATCACCCATGACTTCTGTTTCATTCTTTCTGTTACATCAGCCCATCAGCTCCCTCAAAAATGTATCCTTATTATACCCATTCATCACCATACCCTTTGAAAAAAGTGAAAGTGTTAGTTGCTCAGTCATGTCTGACTCTTTGCAACCCCTAGGTTCCACTGTCCATGGAATTCTCCAGGCAAGCATAGTGGAGTGGGTAGCCATCCTCTTCTACAGGGGATCTTCCTGATACTCTTTACTCTTGACCCTATTTATTTATTTTTAACTTTTTGTTTTATATTGGAGTATAGCCAATTAACAACGATGTGATAATTTCAGGTGGGAAGGATGGGGGGAAGGGATAGTTAGGACGTTTGGGAGTACATGGGAAGTACATGGGAAACACATGTACACAGTGCTATACTTAAAATGAATAGCCAACAAGGACCTACTATATAGCAGAGGAAACTCTACTCAATGTTACGTGGCAATCTGGATACAGGGCAATTTGGGGGAGAAGGGTATATCTATATGTGTGGCTGAGTCTCTTTGCTGTCGGCCTGAAACTACCACCCTATTTAAAACCACTGTAGTACGCTCTCTCCAGACTCTCCCACCTTCCCCCTTGACTATCTAAGACATGTCTTCACTCAGCCGCCAGAGTTACCTTTTAAAAACAACCTTCCTTATGTCACTTCTCTATGTAAAATCCTCCTATTGGGATTTTAGGGAGATAAGAAACAACTCTTCCTTTTCAATCCCTAAGTCTGGATTCAACTGAGAGACAGACATATTTGGACAGATGAGATGGAAATACTAGTTTCATAATTGATAAATGCTTCCTTCCCACTTCCTTCTCTCTCTCCCTAGCTTTGGCTCGCTATTTCTCTTTCTTTGTCTTTTTCCCTTTTAAATCATCTAAATATTTTGTATGTGGTAGGTATTTTCTTAACAAACACATATACATGCTACTATAGACTGAATGATTGTGTCTTTCCCCTGCCCCAGTTCACATGTTAAAATCTAACATGCAGTGTGATGGTATTAGAAGTTGAGGCCTTTGGAAGGTGATTAGATCATGAAGGTGGAGCACTCACTAAATGGAATAAAGTGTTAGTTGCTCAGTATTGTCTATTTCTTTGCGACCCGGTGGACTGCAACCCTGTAGGCTCCTCTGCCCATGGAATTCTCCAGGCAAGAATACTGGAGCCATTTCCTTCTCCAGGGGATCTTCCTGACCTGGGGACTAAACCTAGGTCTCCTGCATTGGACGTGGATTCTTTACCATCTGATCCACCAGTGGTGCCCATGAAATGGAATGAGTGCCCTTATAAAAGAGATCCCAAATAGATGGCCAACAATCACATGAAAAGATGCTCAATATTGCTAATTATTAGAGAAATACAAATTAAAACTATAATGAGATATCACCTCACACTAGTAAGAATGGTCATCATTAAAATGTCTACAAATAATAAATGCTGGACAGGGTGTGGAGAAAAAGGAACCTCCATACAGTGTTGGTGGGAATGTAAATTGGTGCAGCTATGATGGAGACCAGTGTGGAGGTTCCTTAAAGAGCTAAAATAGTTGTCATATGATTCTGCAATCCCACTCCTGGCATATATCCAGAGGAAACTCTAAATCAAAGGGATCTATGCACCCCGATATTCATAGCAGCACTATCTATAATAGGCAATACATGAAAGCAACCTAAGTGTTCATTTCGATAGATGAATAGATAATAACAATGTGGTATACATATATGCAATAGAACATTACTTAGCCATGAAAAAGAATGAAATAATGCCATTTGCAGCAACATGAATGGCCCTAGAAATAGGTTGTATTAAGTGAAGAAGTTGGGGAGAAAAAAACAAACATCACTTACATGTGGAATTTAAAAAATGATGCTAATGAACTTATTTACAAAACAGAAAAAGACTCACAGACATATAAAACAAACTTACCAAAAGGAATAGTGGGGGGTAGGAGGATATAAATTAGGAGATTGGGATTAACAAATACACATTACTATACATAAAATAGATCAACAAGGGCCTACTATATATAACACAGGGAACTATATTAAAATCTTAAAATAACTTACAATGGAAAAGAATCTGAAACTTAACAGATTCACCTTGCTGTACACCTAAAACGAACACAACATTGTAAATTAACTACAAGAAAAAGGGACCCCAAAGAGCTCCCTTACCCTTTCCACCACATGAAAACATATGAAGACAAACAAGAAGACAGCTGTATATGAAACAGGAAGCCAGATACCGAATCTGCAGGTACCTTGGTCTTGAACTTCCAGCCCTCAGAACTATGAGAAATGTTTTTTAAGCCACCCAGTCTATGGTATGTTTGTAACAGCATCATGAAAGAACTAAGACACATATATTGTTAATATTATGGTTTCTTATTAATAGACTTTTTTAAAAAGTCTTATTTATTATTTTTATTTAATTATAATTGATTTTACCATATTAATTAGTCTTAAAACACCAAACTAGATTTTAAGAGGGATTTAAGCTAAATAAAGGTATCCATAATTACTCTATTGTGTAGTAATATCAACTAACAATCTATTATATTCACCTGTTTGTCAACTTTTTGGACAATCTATACTTTGATATGTTTACCATCTTTTGAATCTTGCAAAACATATTTTAAGTATAAACAAGTGACTGATAAAAGCACATCTTGTCTCAGTACCTGACCACTATTTATTTCTTCTAATCTATGTGACCAAAGTATACTTTCTGCCTCTCATTTATTCATGCTCATCAGTTTATATCTGAAAAGAGCTGGACAGGTTTTCACGAAGATTGATAATTGCATTTAATGTGGTGAATTGATTCATCAGCAAGTGAATTTATAAGCTCACATAATTGAAAAGCCTATAATAGATCATCCTTGGAGAAGCTTGATGAGAAGCTGATATTAAACCTACCAGAATCTGTATATTTTTATCCATCTCCTGGTTCTGCTCAGTCTATTTTGGGTCAGGCTTTGACTGCAGCAGCTCCAGACACCAGGTGCAGCAGAGGAGAAAGTCCTGGTCTTGGGAACCTCATAGACTGATAGTCCAGACTTAATGTATCATTGTCTATATCTGATCCTCTCACTCCCTATGCACATTTGTGAATCAAGCTGTGACCAGACCAGACTGTGATGCTCAAATGTATTGTCTGATTTAGGATTTGCCTATAAGCGAATCCCCAGAGCCAGGTATAGAGTCAACTTCACTCTACACATATGGACAGAAGCTTGGCAGAAGGGTGGCTTTCCAAAACCAAACCAGGGTTCTGTGCCCACAGGCTTAGGAGTCATGACTTTAATAGCAAAACCAGCAAAGACCCATTATAGATGTTCTGCTACATGATACAGTCTCTATAGTGCATACAAACATTTCTTTGAGGGCTTCACAGAAAGAGGCAGTCACTTTTCAGTAAACAATACACTGATGTTTGGAAAGATACCCGTAAACTCTGATCTGGAAAGGCCATTTCTATCAAAAGGCAATTAACAAATAAAGAAAACACTGCTTCCAATAGGAGCCCAAAATAAAAAATCATAAAAGCAGATGCTTCAGCTTTCCATTCATGGTGCTGCCTCTTAAGAGAGCTATTTCCTGACTAAGCAGCAACAGAATTTATTTAATTTCACAACTGTTAACATTCCGAAAAGCAATGCCTGGGGGTCAGCTAGGGATCAGATCAAATTATGCATCCTGAAATTGTTCGCTTAAACTCTCTGCAAAAGTTTTCCAGTTCACATATGCTGGCTGTGTTCCACATTACAGAGAGCCTGACGGGAAAGATGGGAACCTCTTTAGTCATCAATCTGAGGAGACTGATGGGATATGAATGACTTTCTGAAGCACTTCTCTGTCATGGTACAAGGGAGTGCTGTCCAAATGTAGGAGGAAACATGCTTTCTTTGCCACCATAATAAAGTATTTATTGAACACGTAACATGGTTTTAATCCTGCTAGAGCAAACTTAGTAAGAGAGTACCTGCATGCTTGCTCAGTCATGTCCAACTCTTTGCGACCCCATGGACTGTAGCCCATCAGGCCCCTCTGTCCATGGGTTTTTCCCAGGCAAGTATACTGGAGTGGGGTGCCATTTCCTACTCCAGGGGATCTTCCCAACCCAGGGGTCGAACCTGCAACTCCATCTCCTCCATTGGGAGGCAGATTCTTTGCCACTGAGCACCTGGGAAACCCTAGTAAGAGAGTGACACCTGTTTAAATTCTTACTTCTTGTTTATGTCATTCATAGCTACTTTGAGTTTTTAAATTCTTTCATTAATAAAATTTACATACATACATACATATACATTTTTTTAAAAATTAGTATTCTGAAAGCCTGCTATGCTAAGCCAGTCATTGTCTTACATGTCAGGAATCTGAGAAAGACATTTTTGCTGTCTTCATTGATCTTCCAGGATAGTAATGAAGATATTAAGAAAATAACCGCACAATCATTAGTCATGTTTGTAACCGTTACAAACCAAAAAAAAAAGGTATCTGTGGTATGCAGTGAGAGCTAATTATTATGATGAGCTCACTTAGTATGGAGGTTAGAGAGAAAATGAGATTAGGAATATGAGCTGCTATAGGAAAAGGGAGGACATTGTCTGCATCCCATCAGGAGACAGTCATTTAGACAGGGAAAGTATAATATAAAAAATTATCAAGCTGATTTAGGAGACTATGTCCATGGAAAGAGAACTCTAAAAGGTACCCGAGGGTTGGGTGCCATACCTAAAGAAGGACAAACTTGCAAGAAAGGTTCAGCTTTCACGGAAAGAGGTGGTTAAAGGAGATGCAGCTGTAGCTCCCTGGAGGGTGGAGAAGATTACCAGACTGCCTGGGCCAGAGTTGGTCACAGTCTCTGTGCAGGGGGTGAGCAGACTGGTAGGCAGCCGTGAGGAAAGAGCAGGGCGCACAGTGGGAGATGCAGGTGCCCCTGGAACGGAGAGGATCCCGCTATACAAATCTAGTACACCCCCACGCACAGCACAGGCTAGGGCAGCTCAGAGCAGCGTGTGCACACATGGGGTTGAGGAAAACAGTGATCTGAACTGGGGACAGGCTCACACTATCTGAGCCACTACTCAGCCAAGAATTGAAGAAAACATGTGGCCAAATGCTGGAGAAATCTATGCCAGGCAGGCACCTCTCACAGATGAAAACTATGTGGGCTAAGCACTGAAGAAAAAAACATGCTCTCCAGAAGCTTAGCAAATGAGACACTGGAACAGGAAAGGAAACTGTTGTTCTCACAATACCTGTCCAGCGCTCTCAACTGACTATGCTTACCATCATGTCAGCTGCCAAAAGGGAAATATTTAAAGGGCCCAGATCCATTTTCACAGATCAGGCAAAGAGGCGAATTTGGAGCTGAAAGACAGTACATTGATCATGGTCCATGGTCCATTGATCTCAAAGCTGTCAGTTTTCCTAGAGGTTCTGACCTCTAGGAAATATTAAAAGATTAAAAAACAAAAAATAAATCTCACCCAGTTCTGTGTTGAAACAGTCGAATGCTGCTTTTCCCTAAGGCTCTAGTAAACACTTCCTCTAGTCTCTTTTTCTCAAATAGGTATGTGTTTCCTGAATCAGACAAATACTGTGCTTACTGGCTGAAACCAATAAAGGCCTGCACATAATAAGGACAACTTAGATTATAGGTGAGATCACCTTCCTCAAAAATACATAAGAATTGGGGATATCTTTCAGGGAAGGATAGGGAATTAAGTCTGACTGGTCAGCAGACTGACTAACAAAAATGTACACCTAATGTGAGGATTCTATTCTAACCGGAAAATCAGTAGCTCATGTATGGATAATCAATTGGGGTAGTGGGGGAAGGGATGAAGGGAGACAAATCTTAAATCTCCGGAGGTCATCTAGGTGAGGGAGAACTTTGCCAGCAGAAAATGGAGAGGTAGAAGTGGATTCCAGAAATATCTAACAAGTAGAATTTTGGGGGTTTGGTACCAAGTTGGATTTGGAGACTGAGTGAGAAGGAGGCATCAGAGATAATACCCTGGATTTGAATGCCTAGGAAGGAATGGAGGTTCCTTTCACTGCAGATTCCAAGGCAGGGGAAGTAGCTGGAGGTCAAGTATCACTTCAGTTTTAGACATGTTGAGTAAGTGAACACAATACTATAGAAAAATTACAAGGACAGTATTCAAGGATTGGTTTCACTATTTCCAAATTCAGGAGCTTTATTTAAAACCATGATCAGAACTCATAAAGTTTAAAAAACACACGAAACTAAATATGCAATACATTTCAAATACAAAAAATGTATTTATTACAAAACATCAAATGTATTTGTACTACAAAAGATCAAATAAAAGTAAAAAGTGAACTTATAAATGAAGGTAAATTATCCTTCTTGCTAGCTCTGCTCTTCTTTCAACATCAGTTCCTTTAGCCCCAGAGCACCTTTTGAGCTTTGTCTCTGGTGGAGCTGGTCCCTCCGAACACCAGTATTAGCATTCTGTGCTTAACTTCCAGAGTTTTCCTCTGCCCTGGCCCTGGTCTGCAGGGATTTTTTTTCAGCCTTGTCCTGGCCAGGTTCTAAAACCTTCCCTTCCTTAGGGGAGAGATCCTCCCACTTCAGATGGCATCTTCCTCAGACATTTCTAAGTCTTTCCCCCCTCCGCCCAAGTGGAGATGGGATAGGGAGAGCAAAAGGAAGATGAAGGATGGGGTGAGATGAAGGATGGGGACAGCAGGATCTGGCCAGGTTTGTGGTCAGGGTGTTAGGGGTGAGAGCCAGGGGACTGATGTAGAGGATTTGTCTGAGGAGAATCCATCCTCTTCTCTTCAGCACTCTGTTAGTCTTAACCATTTGAGACTTCTGGAATTCATTTTGTGCCTTGAATCACATTTTCTAAAATAAAGTTGTCTTTCCTGTTTCAATGGAAATGTGAATGCAGTGTTAACAGACTTCTTTCAGTAAATTAAAAAAAAAACGTGTTTTAAGAAATTTCCCTTAATAAGAATTCTGGGTCAGTATGAAAGATGAACTTTAACAGGAAGAAATTGCCTTTTATTGCTATCAATAGTATCATTATTCACTGGATTTTCCATGAGCCTATTGTAATATTTTCTCCAGAAAAGTAACTCAGTGAATTAAATGAAGGAAATACCCAACCATAAAGAAGTTACAAAGATTGCATAATACTTCTTAGATACAAAAATAAACTTTTAATGTAGAGTCCAAAGGAAGATTTTATAAAATACTGTTCAAACAAAGGGAAAGTGCAGTTCAATGAGAAACAGTGAGAAATAGAGTAAGACAGAGAAAGAAAAAGGATGGGATTCTGCATGAATCACATGTGTTTTATAGACAAGCTACTTGGTATCAGGAGATGTTGCTGTTGTTTAATCACTAAGTCGTGTCCAACTCTTTGTGACCCCATGGACTGTAGTCCACCAGACTCCTCTGTGTGTGGGATTTCCTAGGTGGGTAATATGGGTTGCCATTTCCTTCTTCAGGGTATTGTCCTGCCCCAGGGATCAGACTTGCACCTGCTGCATTCTTAGGTGGATTCTTTACCACCAAGCCAGCAGGGAAGTCCATCAGGAGATAGCCATCAGAATGGACTGTGTTCCAGTGTCCATATGTGGTCTTTGGTTTAGGTCTTAGAACAATGTTGAGAGAGTAATGTCTTAACACATCGGTGATAACCTATTTAACCTTCAATATTCTTAAAGTTCTGCAACAGCAGTGACTTACCAGCCCATAGGATTGTGATACCAAACAAAAATGCACTCAAATCCACATATGGAATATGGAAACATATCTCCACATTCAGGAAAGAGATCAAGTTCCCCATATTCTATATACCAGTAACAGTGACAATCTCCTGGTGGTAACCTCATGGCCTAGGCAGTCTTTGGAGTGAGAATGGGAAAGGAACTGGAGAAAGGTTAGGCTACCATAAGAACAGAGAATGGCTAAGGAAGGGCTCCAGGAGACCGAAGTGGGAGGAGGTGTGGGGCTGGATAACTCTACAAAGATGGTTTTAGTTTTGATTGCTTTTTAAAAATTTTTGTTGGACTAAAGTTGATTAATAATGTGTGTTAACTTCAGGTGTTTAGCAAAGTGATTCAGTTATACATTTACATGTACCTATACTTTTTAAGTTCTTCTCCTATTTAGGTTATTACAGAATATTGAGCAGAGTTCCTTATGCTATACAGTAGGTCCTTTCTTTGGTTCCTTTGTTATCCTTTGGATAACAAAGAATTATTCATCCCCGAATTTCATAGTACTGAGGTGGAGAAACTGTGGCATAGAACATCACCTTGGAATTTGTTAGAAATACAGATTATCAAGCCCCACCCAGACTTAAATGAAGTGGAATCCAAGGGCAGGGCCCAGAATTTGTGGCTTAAGATGTCTTCCAGATGATTTTGATTCTCAATATAATCAGAGAGATTACTTTGATTGAACTATAATTTTTTAAAAATGTAAATCTTTTGCTAGTTTCACTTCTTTATGATATTCAATTTTACCATTAGATTGTTTTCTAAACACTTCACAACCTACTGAGACCATTTGCTCAATCTTATTATCAGTCATATTCAGGTGAGACGTCAGTGATTTCTTAACATGGTTAATTTGAAATTCTGAATGATGAAAAGTGTCATGATAACAAGAATGACTAATCAGAATATCTCACATCAATAGTCTGGTAGGGTGACCTAAGTATAACTGGTGATACAGGAAGGATGAATGATCAATCCATAATTTCACCTAAGGGACATGGCAGATCTTTAAATTTGACAGGCTTCCCTGGTGGCTCAGAGGTTAAAGCGTCTGCCTACAATGTAGGAGACCTGGGTTCAATCCCTGGGTCGGGAAGATCCCCTGGAGAAGGAAATGGCAACCCACTCCAGTACTCTTGCCTGGAGAATCCCATGGACAGAGGAGCTTGGTGGGCTATAGTCCACGGGGTCGAAAAGAGTCAGACACGACTGAGCAACTTTACTTTCATAAATAGTGAAATGGTAAGGTTTTAGCAAAGATGAAGGAAAATATGGGAATTTGCCTCCCTCAAACTAAACAAAACATACACTACTGATAGTGTAACCTGTGGGTCAGGAGTGTTGGCAGCATGTGGGGACTGTTAGCTGTGCAGCATCTCAGGACCCACTAGAGACTCATTCAGTCAAATATATAAATACTATATTTTCCTAAGTTCTCCAGGTGGTCCATATGCACATAAGAGTTTGAGAAGCACTAGAATGATTCAAGAACAATGTTGTCTGAAAAGTACATCATTTCCAGTGACAGATTTATAGTCTAATGTTTTTTGATTGGACTTCCCTGGTTGCTCAGACAGTAAAGAATCTGCCTGCAGTGCAGGAGACCCAAGTATTTGGCATGCGTTTTACAAATATTTTCCTTTATGAACCTTCTATTGTAGTGATTTCTTTCCATGTCTTAATCTTTGGAATGGATGACAACTGAAATGAATAAGGATAAAGCAATAGAAAGAAGTCTAGGATGAGGGACATCTCTATTTGGGCCCCTAGCTCAGTCTGTTTGCCTTGGATTAAAGTCACTTTCTGTTATATCAATTCAGCCAGTGAATCAGTATGTCTCCTCCCATACTAAAGTGGGAAAAAATGTACTTTAATTTTTTTCATATATTTGACACTCTTTTGGGCAAAGTACACTGGAAAGGATGCTGTACGGGGTATTGGGAGAAGGCAATTTGAGTTCTGGCTTTGTCCCTAACTAGTTATGAGACTGAGTCCATATTGTCACATTTCTGAACTTCAGTTTCCTAAAATATAAAATGACAATAAATACAGTAAAATTTATGAAAGTACTTTGATATAAGGATACCATTAATCATGTAAGAAAGAATTACTGTGTTTTGGGTCTTGCATTATTTCAGGAATAATGCTTAGTCAGGGTTGTTATCATGAAATGAAGAAGTAAGCTGCAGTTGATGGAATTATTTCAGGAATAATGCTTAGTCAGGGTTGTTATCATGAAATGAGGAAGTAAGCTGCAATTTCACATGAAACATGTTTGAATTTGTTTACAATAGCCTCCCAAAGACCCAGAATTACTTTTGCCTAATCCTGTTTAGAATTTCCAACAACTGATCTCCGGAGTATATTTACACATCTAACTTTACCATCTGATGACTCTAATGGAGGTCACTTGTAAGTCCAGCTTGAGGTACTGTTAAAGAGAAGAGGTTATCAATATTCAGTCCCTGCTGTACTCTTTTGCAATGATTTTCTATTAACATACCAGGTAGGTATGAGTGAGTGGTCAAAAAAGCAACATTTAAGGTGGCTATTCTCTTTTAGATGAGCAAAATAAGTCTTCTTTATCTACTAATAAATGAAAATTATTGATTATAATTGTTCCACTGTGCATATATAATTAAGTAAAACCAATTATTATAATTTTTAAATTTTATCATCTTGATAAAAGGGGGAAATTACACATAAAATGAGATATTCTTCTATTTTTATCATTAAAACTCATTTTTGTTTGTTTTTCTCCCTGTTTGCATCCTCTCAACATTAGGCTAGATTGAACTGATTGACCCTTTAGGAGAGACTGGCTTAGGAATTTATCTCCACTCTTTGCCCAATTTTACTCTTTTTTTTTAATCAAAAAAAATTATTATACATGATACTGCAGTCTCTGTGTCCTCAGCTCCCTCTTTCTTCATGTCTAGCCAGTCAGAACACTTCCCTGTGTTCTGTTGCTCAGCTATGCAAAAAAGAGAGAAAACTAACATTAGGTTTTGTTGTGATTTTTCATTTACTCTTCAAAGCAGTGCCCAGAATTATTCATAGATGAGGACATGTGAGCATGAAAAGTGAGTCTGTGTTTATGTAGTTAGTGTATTCCAGACCTTGGATTTGCCCTGAGGTTTGACTCCTATTTGACTCCCATCATACTCCTATACTACTTATTTCTATCCTGCTGGTCTCTTTTAAAACTAACATGTTTTTGAACATGAAAATACAAATTTTCTTTCTAGTCTATCATTTAAATCACAATTACTAGGAACACCACAAGTTCTAAAATGTTAAAAGTCATAATGCAAATCCCAATCAATAAGGTACTTTAGTATTTGATAGTTATACATTACCTCTTGTATTTCTCTCAACAGTAGTACAAGATGAATCTCTTTTTAAAATTTTTATTTGGAGGATAACTGATTTGCAATGTTGTGTTGGTTTCTGCCATACAACAACGTGAATCAGTCATAAGTATACATATATCCCCGCCCTCTTCAGCCTCCCTCCTATCACCCCCCTACATCCGACTTCTCTAGCTTCTCACAAAGCACTGAGCTGAGCTTCCTGTACTATACAGCAGCTTCTCAATAGCTATCTGTTTTACATATGGTAGTGTATACTCTCAGTTTGCCCCACCCACTCCTTCCCCCCATGAATATATTTTTTAAATGGGGAACCAAGGTTTAGGGGGGTAACTGACTTGTGGGAGATGGCACAGTGGTCATTTTGACAGTTGTGAAGCTTGGTTTTCTGGCTCCAAATCCACAATAGCTGCACGACTCTACTATATTCAGTGTTTTGTTGAGGAAACATCTGTAGCTTTCTTTCCGGGGAAGAGACAACAAAGATCTCAGTGGTCTTAACTGTGGTTTCCTTCACTAACAATTTCAAGGGTGGTCCCTCCCCCATTTCCTTTCTATTCTCCAGTGAAGGTCTAGAGTGGTAGGTAGTCACTATGGCTGATATTTGAGGTGTTTTGTTTTGTTTTGTTTTGTCTTGGAGATATGCTTCTTTGCTCCCCTTATTTCCTTATGACCATTCATTGAGCGGTTCAAACACAGTTTGCAGTGTGGGTACAAGAGTTTAGTAAGTAAGTGTTAGATGCCCAGTCATGCCTGACTATTTGCAACACCATGGACTGCAGCCCACCAGGCTCTTCTATCCACGAGATTTTCCAGGCAAGGATACTGGAGTGGGTTGCCATTTCCTTCTCCAGTGGGTATAAGAACTTGTTACTAACTGGAGAATGGCTGAGCCAAACTATTGCAAAAACCAGTCCCACTGGCTGCCATCATTGCCAAAGTGGGAAGGCTCTTTATCCACTCATCCACCATTACGGGATTTCTTGCTCTTCTTGGGTAACCTTTTATCTCAATTTCTTTAGTTTTCTTGCAACATTATCCATGTTTGAATTCCTTTCCTTAGTACGTGGTGACCTGAGGGCTGTGTTCTTGGCTGGGTTTCTGAAGCCTGACACTGAGTTTGATAAGAACATGAAGTTTCACAAAGGAAAAGATTGTTGGGTAAAGGGGAAATAAAACAGAATCTTTGATAAAGTGAAGTTGTGAGTCAAGTAAACCAAACGAAATATGCATTAAAAAGGGTGAGAATGTATGTCATGGGATAAGAGGCCAGGATGATGGTGAGGAGAAAGGCAAGGGCTAGCTTAGAAGTGCCTATACAGACAAAGTATGAGGAGTTTTACTGAAGCACCCAAGGTAGAGATAAAACCCTTTTAATATAGGCCAGGGTCACAGCTTCTTTAACAACTGAGCTATCAAGGAAGCACTCAATATGTTAGCAAATTTGGAAAACTCAGCAGTGGCCACAGGACTGGAAAAGGTAAGTTTTCATTCCAATCCCAAAGAAAGGCAATGTCAAAGAAAGCTCAAACTACCACACAATTGCACTCATCTCACACGTTAGTAAAGTAATGCTCAAAATTCTCCAAGCCAGACTTCAGCAATACGTGAACTGTGAACTTCCAGATGTTCAAGCTGGTTTTAGAAAAGACAGAGGAACCAGAGATCAAATTGCAAACATCTGCTAGATCATCGAAAAGCAAGAGAGTTCCAGAAAAACATCTATTTCTGCTTTATTGACTATGACAAAGCCTTTGACTGTGTGAATCACAATAAACTGTGGAAAATTATGAAAGAGCTGGGAATACCAGACCACCTGACCTGCCTCTTGAGAAACCTGTATGCAGGTCAAGAAGCAACAGTTAGAACTGGACATGGAACAACAGACTGGTTCCAAATAGGAAAAAGAATATGACAAGGCTGTATATTGTCACCTATTTAACTTATATGCAGAGTACATCATGAGAAACGCTGTGCTGGAAGAAGCACAAGCTGGAATCAAGATTGCCGGGAGAAATATCAATAATTTCAGACATGCAGATGACACCACTTTATGGCAGAAAGTGAAAAAGAACTAAAAAGCCTCTTGATGAAAGTGAAAGAGGAGAGTGAAAAAGTTGGCTTAAAGCTCAACATTCAGAAAACTAAGAACATGGCTTCCGGTCCCATCACTTCATGGGAAATAGATGGGGAAACAGTGGAAAAAGCAGCTGACTTTATTTTTGGGGGCTCCAAAATCACTGCAGATGATGATTGCAGCCATGAAATTAAAAGACGCTTACTCCTTGGAAGGAAAGTTACGACCAACTAGAGAGCATAATAAAAAGTAGAGACCTTACTTTGTCAACAAAAGTCCCTCTAGTCAAGGCTATGGTTTTTCCAGTAGTCATGTATATGTGAGAGTTGGACTATAATGAAAGCTGAGTGCAGAAGGATCGATGCTTTTGAACTGTGGTGTTGGAGAAGACTCTTGAGAGTCCCTTGGACTGCAAGGAGATCCAACCAGTCCATCCTAAAGGAGATCAGTCCTGAGTGTTCATTGGAAGGACTGATGTTGAAGCTGAAACCCCAATACTTTGGCCACCTGATGCAAAGAGCTGACTCATTGGAAAAGACCCTGATGCTGGGAAAGATTGAGGGCAGGAGGAGAAGGGGATGACAGAGGATGACATGGTTGGATGGCATCACAGTCTCAATGGACATAAGTTTGTGTAAACTCCAGGAGTTGGTGATGGACAGGGAGGCCTGGCATGCTGCAGTTCATGGGGTCACAGAGTCAGACATGACTGAGCAACTGAACTGATCTGAACTGGGTCACAACTTTAGTTAAAATTCCTTTGCTCTTCACTTGAGAATGGCAATTCCAAGTGAAATGGAGAGGATGGAGCTTCAAGTCAGGTCAGTTGCTCCATTGAGAAACTAGAGAAAAAGCACCCATGGCTTAGAAGACATTTTGGGACATTTAAACAATGACACCAGGATTCACACTTAAGAATATTTATTTTCTGGGGCTTCCTTAGTGGCACAGTGGTAAAGAATCCTCCTACCAATGCAGGAGACATGGGTTTGATCACTGATCCAGGAAGATCCCACATGCTGTGAAGCAACCAAGTCTGTACACCACAGCTGTTGAGCCTGTGCTCTGCAACAACAGAAGCCACCCCAATGAGAAGTCTGGACCCTGCAGCTAGAGAGTAGCCCCCTGCTCGCCACAACTAGAGAAAGCCCACACAGCAATGAAGACCCAGCACAGCCAAAAATAAATAAATAAAAATTATTTAAAAAATTTGAACACAGAACTTGAAAATCCAGAGCAGACAGTTGTAAGTATAACAGGTATTCAGGTTTAGACAAAAATGAGAAGGATCTGTTTACCTCAGAGAAGGATGGAGTTGCATCAAGCTTCCCTCCAAGATGGGATTGAAAGAACCATAAGACTAACAATATGGCAGAAAGAAAAAGTTACAGAAATCATTTCACTTAAAAACACTATCATCAGATGCTAAGTAGAATGCAAGAACTTGTCATATAGTAGAAGCTCAATAAACATCTATTGAGTTGATAAATAAATGAATCAAAGTCATTATCATACACGCAACAGGTGTTTGGCTTTAGCAGTGAATATAACATTTGATAGTATCAAGAAAATGGGCATCTTCTTCCCATATCAAATATTATTATTACCAAAAGGTAAGCTGAAGCTCCAGTAATTTGGCCACCTGATGCGAAGAGCCAACTCATTGAAAAAGACCCTAATGCTGGAAAAAATTGAGAGCAGGAGGAGAAGGGGATGGCAGAGGATGAGATGGTTGGATGGCACCACTGAGTCAATAGACATGAATTTGAGCAAACTCTGGGAGATGGTGGAGGACAGAGAAGCTTGGTGTGCAGCAGTCCATGGGTTCACAAAGAGCTGGACACAACGATTGAAAACAACAATCAAGAAAAAACAAAACTTTAACAATGAGCAAAAGAAATAAATGTTAAGATTGCCCTAAGAGTTTAAACAACACTGGTAATTGACAATGATTTATTTCTTAAATTTTGTGGGGTGGATTGCATTTTTAATATATTACTCTTTATTCTTATAAAGCCTTTCTTAATATCTTAGTTTAAAATAAATTACAAATTTCATGAATTGAAGTAAAGCTCATTATTTTGTACCCTGCCAAAATGTAGGGTCTGTAGGGTCAGGGAGGAATTGAAGCTGAAACTGACAAGGAGTGAGCAGACAAACCCCCAGAAATCTTCCCATGCTGAGGAGCTAGGATTATCATAGAGTCCATTCTGCTGGCATTTGTGAGGATTTTACTAACTAGCTCATTTCTCTATTTTTCTATCCATCATGAAGTTTTGTTTAAAAAAAAGTCTTAATATACAATAAAATATTTTTCTGAATGCCCTTTAGGGTCCAAAACACTAATATGACTCTATGAAAGTTATTATGGAGCCCTTTAAACTGACTTTCTGCTGCCACTGAACTCAGTACTGAGAAGTACAGTCTACAGTAAGGAAACCATCCTTTCTCAACCTTTAAACTAGCTAGTTAGTGAACTAGATCTGAGTTCCATGTCCAAATTTCCTAAGGTTTCATCAGAGTTTGACTGAGTCAGCTATAGTCCATTAATCTGCTGGCACCTCACCTAGAAGCAATGATGAGGAAGCTCAGCATTGTCTTCCAAGGAATAAAAAACTACTCCAAACCTACATTGTTTCTAATCAATGACAAATTTATATGAATTTCAGGGATGCAGAAATTCTTGGCCTTTATTCCAAGATTGCTCAGAAGTCAACCTGGAAGAAAAATATTGTACCTTAATTGTTTACCCTTATTTAAAATTAGGCATGCAAACATTCTTGAATGTTATTTT
The DNA here is from genome assembly GCF_014754425.2 of Oryx dammah. NCBI lineage: Eukaryota > Metazoa > Chordata > Mammalia > Artiodactyla > Bovidae > Oryx > Oryx dammah. Next base: position 99,352,688 of record NW_024070186.1, read on the forward strand.
CTATTTAAATTTATAATCACCTACACATATTCTTAAAAACGGAATTCAGCTAACATGATAATAGTGAGAAACAAAACTTTCCTGAAAAGATCAGGAACAAAGCAAGAATGTCCCCTCTAACCACTCCTTTTCAAAATTTTACTGCAGCCCTAGCTAATGCAATAAGACAAAAAACAAACCAACAAAACAATATATTTTGAGAAGGAAAAAATAAAACTGTCTTTTTTAGAAGATACCATATGTGGGCAATCGGACAGAACGGGCAAAAATTTTCCTGGGACTAAGAAGTAATAATTACTATGTTGTAGGATTCAAGATTCATATGCAAAAGTTAATCACTTTCCTATATGCCAGCAATGAACAAGCAGAATTTGAAATTTTTTAAAAATGCCATAATAGAATATTTCCTCCCAAAGTGAAATACTTACATATAAATATAACAAAATATGTATAAGATCTATGTGAGGAAAACTACAAAACTACAAAACTCTGATGAAAGAGATAAAAGAACTAAATAAATGGAGAGATACTCCATGTGCATGGATAGAGCCATTATTGTTAAGTTGATCTATAGATTCAGCATAATTCCAATCAAAATTCCAGTAAGTTATTTTGTAGATAGAAACAAATGGATTCTCAAGTTTATATATTCACTAGCAAAAGACCCAGAATGGTGAAGACAATACGGCAGGAGAAAAACAAAGAAGACCAACACTATCCAACTTCAAGACTTACTACAAAGCTACCGCAATCAATACACTGTGGCAGTGGTAAAAGAATAGACAAATAGATCAATGGAACAGAATAGAGAGCCCCTAAACTGGCCCCATAAAGAGATGCAAGTGATCTTTGACTAAGGAGCATGGGCAACACCATAGAGCAAAGAATGTAGACACAGATCTTTCAACCTTCACAGAAATGAACTCAAAATGAATCTTGAACTTAAATATAAAATGGAAAGCTATAAAAACCCAAGAAGACAACATAGAAGAAAAGTTCAGGTGATCATGAGTTTGGTGATGACTTTTCAGATACAACACGAAAGGCATGGCCCTAAAGAAATAATTGATAAGCTGGTCTTCATGAAGATAAAAAAATCTTCTGCTCTTCATTGAACACAGTCAAGAGAAAGAGAAAGCAAGCCACAGCCTGAGAGAAACTATTTACAAAATGCATCGCTAATAAAGGACTGTTACCCAAATATAAGATGAATTCTCAAAACTCAACAGTCAGACTATAAACAACCCAGGTCTTTAAAAAGTCCAAAGATTTGGACTCTCAAAGACAACTCACCCAAGGGAACACACAGGTGGCAAATAAGCATCTTTATAAGCAATGAGCTACCACTATACACTCACTAGAATGGCCAGAATCCGCACACAAACTACACAGATGCTGGCAAAGACAGAGCAACAAGGGCTGTCATTCATTTCTGATCGGAATGTAAAATGCTGCAGCCCCTTTGACTTCCTAAAGGAAATCAGTCCTGAAAATTCATTGGAAGGACTGATGCTGAAGCTGAAGCTCCAATGCTTTGGCCACCTGGTGCAAAGAACTGACTCATTAGAAAAGACCCTGATTCTGGGAAAGATTGAATGCAGGAGGAGAAGGGACAGCAGAGGATGAGATGGTTGGGGGGCATCACCAACTCAGTGGACATGAATTTGGGCATACTCTGGGAGTTGGTGATGGACAGGGAAGCCTGGCTGGCTGCAGTCCATGGGGTCACAGAGTCAGACACGACTGAGCGACTGAACTGACTGAGCCACTTTGAAAGACAGTTTGAAAGTTCCTTACAAAGTTAAACATTCTGTTAACCATACGATCCAGCAGTGGTACTCATTCATGTTTACGCCAAGGAGCTGAAAACTTAAGTCCACACAGAAACTTGCACAAGGATATTTATAGAAGCTCTATTTATAATTGACAAAACTTGGAAGCAACTGTGACGTCTTTGGTGAATGGAAAAACAAACTGAGGTCCACCTAGATGATGGAATATCATGCAATGCTAAAAAGAAATGAGCTATCAAGACACGAAAAGACACAGAAGACACTTAAATCTATGTTGCTAAGTAAAAGAAGTCAATATGAAAAAGCAACACATTGTATGGTTTAAACTATATGACATTCTGGAAAAAGCAAATGTATGAAGAGAATAAAGGAACAGTGATTGCCAGGGGCTGAGGGGAAACAGGGATGAAATGGTAGAGTACATAGGATTTTTGGGGTGTGAAACTATTCTATATGATGTATACTATATATAGTGTATACAGGGCATTGTACAACTATTGAAACCCATGGAAGGTACAGCACCAGTGAAGCCTAATGTGTGGTATGGACTTTGGGTGATAACGATGTTTCAGTGTAGGTTCTTCAACTGTAACAGATGTACAGAATGTTGATCATTAGGGAGGCTGTATCTGGGGAGCAGGCAAGAATGGGAAACCTCATACCTTCTGCTCAATTTTACTGTGAACCTAAAACCAAAATCTGTTTAAAACAACAACAACACTAAAATATAAAATCTAGAGATGGTTTCATCCCTGGGTCAGGAAGATTCCCTGTAGAAGGAAATGGCAACCCACTCCAGTATTCTTGCCTGGGAAATCCCATGGACAGAAGAGCCTGGCGGGATATAGTTCATGGGTTCACAAAGAATTGGACACGACTGAGCAACTAACACTTCTTCATGGGACACTAGTAAGAAGGAAAAAAAAAAGGACTGTGAACACAGAGTCCATCTGTGCTTTTAAAAAGATTTGCTTTACAAGTTTTCCAGAAAGCTGCCTATTCCTCTTTTGAGTCCCTAAGGATGATCATAGGGACTTGTGCAGAAGGTGGAAAAAATACAAAGAGTCTTTTCTGTCCCTTGGATGAACTAAAGCAGAAAATGCTGAAGAGGCCACTGAAAGAGCATTTCACATTTCCTGTTCTCCACTCAGGCATCCACTCATATTCTCTGAGTGACTCTTATATGAAGATACTGTTCTGGACACTGAAAATATAGGAGTGGACAAAACAGAAAGTTCACACTTGATGTAGAGGAAACAGCAAATCCAGACAAAAACCCTAATCTGTAAACCAACAGATGCCTGCCAGCAGCCAAGCTCCATGTGGTTCAACCCCGGTGGCCGGAGGAGGAGGTGGGGCTTCCAGGGAGGGCCAGCAGCAGGATACACCTCTGCCTGGTTTACATTTTATTCCATCTGAACATGTTTCTCCTGCTCTGCTTCCTCCCATTCATGCTCTGACCCTGACCTCAGGGCAAATGGACGTTCTCTGCCTATAAGGGGAAGAGGTCTGACTTGGCAGTGCTGCCTGCCAGGAAAGTTTGCCAGGTTCAAAAGAGTGGAAAGGGGAAGGGGGGACAATGGAGCTCTATTTACTGAGTCACAGAACTGGCACCAGGCTCTGCTGAAAGAAGCACAAATCACACTCTTATTTTCCAAAAAGGCACTGCCCACCAAAACCCCGTCAGGGAAAAGAGTCTGGAAGAAGCCAGCCAGATTCATTTTTACCATAGCAAGTATGTGTATGTGCTTTGAAAGTGGGAAGCATATTGAAGAGGGTTTTCTTCTTCTTCTTCTTAGCTGCCTCTTGCATGACAGTGAGTGAGTGAGTGAAATCGCTCAGTCGTGTCCGATTCTTTGCGATCCCATGGACTGTAGCCCACCAAGCTTCCCCGTCCATGGGATTCTCCAGGCAAAAATACTGGAGTGGGTTGCCATTTCCTTCTCCAGGGGATCTGCCCAACCCAGGGGTCAAACCCAGGTCTCCCGCATTGCAGGCAGAAGCTTTAACCTCTGAGCCACCAGTGAAGCATAGTTTTTCCAATTAAGGGATTTTGGCATCTACCTTCCTCGGGATCCCTAATTCATTCTCTCTGCTCCATTGAGAGTGAAGTTCCACCGTCCTCTGTACACTGTTTCTCTCTCTAGCTCAGCCTCCTTCTGTCCTGGCTTTCTCTCAGCTTCACTTTCATCAAAAAGATTTTTTTTTTTAGATCCATCTCAGACTGACAACAGTTGGCTTCTTTTTTTGATTGCATAGAGGCTTTTGTGGACAGGAAACAATACTTACAGTAGCCTGAGTTATCACTGATGTTCTATCTACTACAGTTATAAACTGAAAACCTTGTTCTTCTTAAACTGTTAAACACAACTGCAAAAACCTAGTAAATTAAGAATTTTAGATTGGAGTTAAGCACAGTATGTACTTTATTGTTAGATTAGCTTATACATTTCATGAACAAACAGTGTATAATCTTTCAGACACAACATACAAATTTATTACTTTATTTAAACATGCAATTCAACAAATGGATGTATAAAGCCATTAATTTGAATGTTTCTATATATTTGAATACATTTTAGAGACCTGGTTACTTACATTCCTATAAATATTTCCATCTATATTCACATTTCATATAGTGAATTTCCTTGTGAGTAGCTAAGAATGCAGACATCCAAACCCCATAAACAAAACCTTCCTAAACACATACACAACTATAGTAAACATAATTATAACAAAAACTTATGCAGATGATCCTTGAATAACACAGGCTTGCCCTTCATGAGTCTATTTATATGTGGATTTTTTTCAGTAAATACACACTATAATACTACATGGCTGGTTGAACCATGGATTCAGAACGGAGGATAAAGTGAGGTGGGAGAGGGGGTCAGCTCCCCTAATCTCCTTGTTGTTCAGTGGCCAACTATATCTTTACATATGATTCTCATAAGCACTTCAAAATCTTAAAGCCTAATTTAATAAACTTCTAATTTAGTAAATCAGATTATCTCAAGTATTGAAAATTGACTATAAATATAAATGGGTAAAATACTTTAAGTGTCTCAGTAAAAATCATTTGTCCACTATGTTCAGTTCAGTTGCTCAGTTGTGTCCAATTTTTTGATACCCCATGGACCTCAGCATGCTAGGCTTCCCTGTCCAACACCGACTCCCAGAGGTTGTTCAAACTCATCTCCATTAAGCCAGTGATGCCATCCAACCATCTTATCCTCTGTTATCTCCTTTTCCTCCCACCTTCCATCTTTCCCAGCATCAGGGTTTTTTCTAATGAGTCAGTTCTTAGCACCAGGTGGCCAAAGTATTGGAGCTTCAGCTTCAGCACCAGTCCTTCCAATGAATTTTCAGGACTGATTTCCTTTATGATTGACTGGTTGGATCTCCTTGAAGTCCAAAGGACTCTCAAGAGGAGAGTCCCTTCTCTCTTCTCCAACACCACAGTTCAAAAGCATAGTCTACTATGTTAGTTTCCTATAAACATCTTTAATATAAGTACATGCAAAACAGTAAAATGATTTTTAAAACTTGATATATTTGCATTAAAATAAAATTTTGCAGAAACAATGTCATATTTAGTTTTTAAGCGTCCATGTGTTTATTTCTTGGTACAGTCCTAGGTTTGCAAATCATTTATTTAAGTAGAACAGAATCATGATTCAAGGCCCATCATAGTAGCTGAAATTATTTACTCAGAGTCCTTGATCAGACATTTTATACCATAGCTCAGTTGATAAAGAATCTGCCTGCAATGTTGGAGACCCAGGTTTGATTCCTGGGTTGGGAAGATCCCCTGGAGGAGGAAATGGCAGCCTATTCCAGTATTCTTGCCTAAAGAATCCCCATGGACAGAGGAGCCTGGCAGGCTACAGTCCATGGGGTTACAAGAGTCAGACATGACTTAGCAACTAAACCACCACCACTATGGGTAGGGGGTTATTGGTCATTGGTCAAGGAATTAAAACCTGGAAGGTATAAACCAATACAAACACGTACCAAAAAAAAAAAGATTCAATTCAGGTATATAGGGTAAGACTCTTTTCATGGCTTCTGCTGTCAGTGGAGAATCCACTGCATCAGTTTCATGTATTTTGTAAGTCCTGGTCCTCTTTTGAGTATCACTCTTACCCAGATTTTATCATGTTTACTTACGACATTTTATCACGTGATTTAAATAAATGAATAATGTAACACATATCCAAATTTCAATCTCTCTGCTTCCTGATGGGAATAAATACAGTTGTGCAATACTGTATATTCTATTGCTTTAGCAACCACTATTATTTAAGTTGGGCAAGGCAAGAAATGAGGACATTAATGGAGTAAAGTTCAATGAAACTATGCATACTGGCTCCCTGTAACTACTGTAACAAGGTGCCACAAAGTGAATTGCTTATTCTCTCAAGTTCTGGAGGTTAGCAATCCAAATTTCAGTTAGCAAGGCCATACTTTCTCTGACCCCTGTAAGGAATAAGCTTTGCTGCCTCTTCTCATCTAGCTTCTGGTGGTTTGCTAGCAATCTTTGGCACTCCATGACTTGCAGATGGATCACCCTAATCCTTTGTCTTCACATGAGGTTCTCCCTGTGGCTCTGTCTCTTCTTGGTATTCTTTTTATAAGGACACTAGTCATATTAAATTAGAGGTACACCCTACTTCAGCATGACCCTGCCTTAATTAGTTGTATCTTCAAGGACCCTATGTCCAAATAAATTCACTTTTCGAAGGACCAGGGGTTAGGACTTTAACATACAAATTTTTTTTGGAGGACACAGTTCTTTATATAACACCATGGTAGAACCAATGGCTTGTAGATACTGGTCATGTGAAGCAGAGTCTCTCAATCCTGACACTGTTGACAGGTGAACTGGATAATCCTTTGCTGTGGAGGGCTGTCTTGTGCATTATATGATGTTTAGCAGAAGACCTCTACCTGCTAGATGCTGGTACACTCTCCTAGCTGTGAGAACCATAAATGTTTCCAGACATTTCCAAAGTCTCCTGGGGGTTGGATGGTAGAGGTCAAATTGTCTCAGTTGAAAACCACAGATAAAGGATAATTAATGTTGGACTACTTGAGAGGAAAAAGAAAAAACAGGAACAATAGGAGGCTGTCTTATGGCAGTGGGAAGTGTGAAATGGGAAAAGGAAGTCATGAAGGGTAGCAGTTTTGCGATAACAGAGATTAGGATGTGATCATAAGAGTGTGTGCCTTAAGTAGGAATGAGAACTAGGTTAGTAGAGGGGAAGAGGCCAGAGAATGAAAGAATCATCTATACATATATTGATATAATCAATAATTATGACAGAAGTAGTTTTGGAGACCAATAACTGAAACTAAAATCTTTAAAGAATGAAGGGTAGTTACTTGATAAAGGTAATGATTATATAAAAAAGAGGAGAGGTTCATAAATTATCTGATGATTTGAGACTTAATGAAGGGGTTTTTAATGGAGCCAAAAAGGAAAGCAACTTGGAAGTGGCAACAAGGAGCAAAAACGATACCTCCCCACATCACAGCCCAGTCCAGGGATACAAGGAAAGCAAAACCAAGGCAGAGGGCTTCAAGGAAATGCTGTTCTCAAAAGGGCACCAGGTTCAATAAGTGCAGAAGATAAAAAGAAACTTTAAAAAAAAAAAAGGTTGAGGATGTAGGGAAGTTTGCTGGTTATTAGTCGTATGTTCCAGGGAACACAGTTGAAGGCTTCAGGAGTGGGTGATTGGTAGGAGGCATGGCCAGGAAAGGGAATTCACAGAACCAGAATTTAAAGGTTAGGTACAGGAGGATGTGCTGGAAAGATAAGAGAAAATATCAAGAGCACATAACATTATAGATGACAATAGAAGAGAAATTTTAAAGAAAAGAGAATCTAATGTGAGATACTGTGAGAAGAGGTAAAAGATATTCATTGAACTTGATGATATGAGGGTCACCAGAGTCCTTCCAGAAAGGAAAAATTTGCTGACAATTTTAGAGGATGGTGGAGTTATCTCACCATCTATCCATGAAGCCCAGGTTAAAAACTTCTACTGTTGCAGAAACCAGTAATTGAGAAACCAAGCACCACACTCAGAGAGTTGGAGAACTCAGGTTTATTACACCGGCGGGCCCAGAGGAGTTAACACTCAAGCTCTGAGCCCCGAACAAAGGAGTTACAGAGTTTTTATACAAAGACAGGCATGATTAAGTAGGTTTGCAGGTTTGCAGGGGCTGGGCGGGCGATTGCAAAGAGCAGGACAAGGATGAGTGAGATAAGCTCCAGTTCCTAGCATTCTGAGTCCCCACTTTCTGAGACCTATGTGATCCAGACTTTGCAAGGAGCAAGCTGAGTTACAGAGGCAGAAGGAAGGAGCAGGAGGTTATGTAAAATTTTAACTTTTCCTCTTCACTATGTGGCTTCCAAAAAGTCATTAATCAGTAATCTACATGGGCTCAAATTGTCCATGTTAATTCTTTACTATCTCAAAAATAAGGAAAAATTTTTAGTGACTTTAAGGCTAACTGTGGGGCTTCCCAGGGGGCTCAGTGGTAAAGAAACCACTTGCCAATGCAAGAGGTATGGGTTTGATCCCTGGGTCAGGAAGTTCCCCTGAGAAGGAAATGGCAACCCACTCTAGTATTCTTGCCTAGAGAATTCCATGGACAGAGGAGACTGGCAGGGCTATACAGTCCACGCAGTTGCAAAAGAGTTGGACCTGACTTAGATGGCTAAACAACAAGGCCAATTGCACTTATGTGAGTTTTGTGTCCTCAGGTAGGCTCGTGACCCAAAATAAGAGGTCATCAGAAAATAAAGAAGGCATATTTGCCTGTAAGAAAGTCTTTTCCTCTACAAGTGTAGAAAGCATCAGATGAATCAGCTTTAGGGAGATGATTGTATAGTTATGATGTCTGCCAGATATTCTCAATCTGTTTTCCAAGCATGATCAACATTGACTTCCTCTGGCCCTAGAAACTAATCTTCCTGTTTGGACTTAACTATATTATTCTTAACCCAAACAGAGACAATAGACAATGATCTGAATAAAAGCTGGGTATTCCTGAGAAGTGATTCCAGAAAACTGTAGTGAGAAATATGTAAATCTGACTCCCAGTTCCATTTAGTGGACTCTCTTCCTCCCGACCCTTCACCTGCTGAACCATTATTCGAACTGCCAGAGGCTAAGAATTTTTTAACCCTGGCCTTGATACTCTTGAAGTTCATTTACTTTCTCCAAGTTGGTTCTAGCTCTCTTCTTGGGATTTCTGTATTCTTTTCCTGGAGCTGCTATCACAAATGACCATAAATTCTGTAGCTTAAAACAATATAAATTGATTCTTTTGCAGTTCTGGAGGCTAAAAGTCCAAAAGCAAGTTTGCCCACAGGGCTACACTCCCTCCAAAGTGTTTGTGGGCTATATGTTATTTATCTATTCTAGCTTTTGGTGGCTCCAGGCATTCCTGGGCTTACCATCACGTTACTCGTCTCTGCTTCCATGGCACACTGCCTTCTCTTCCCTTCTATACATATGTCTTGTGAAGATACTTTTCATTAGATTTAGGGCATGCTGAGATAATCCAGGATGATCTCATCTCAAGGTCCTTATCTGAAATCACACTGGCACAGACTTATTTTCCAAATAATATCACATTCTTAGGTTCTAGGGACTATGATGAGAACCTCATTATCTTACAGAAGAGTGAAGCAGACTCTTTCAGAACACCAAAGGCTGGATTTAAGTAGTAATTCCTGGAGAATTTCTCCAAGTTTTGATCAAAGTGAAGTGAAGTCGCTCAGTCATGTCCAACATTTTGTGACCACATGGACCGTAGCCTACTAGGCTTTTCCGTCCATGGGATTTTCCAGGCAAGTGTACTGGAATGGGTTGCCATTTCCTTCTCCATTACATCAAAAATTTATATCACATCATGCTTTTTTTTCCATGTAGTTATATCTAGTTTTGCCAGTTTCTAATTGGAAAAATTACTTAGTCTTCCCAAACCTCCAGGATTTTTGTTGTAGTTGTTATTGTTGTTTTTGTGATGGTTGTTGTCATGTAGAGTAATGATACCCTTGCTTCCCTGGTGGCTCAGAGGTTAAAGCATCTGCCTCCAATGTGGGAGACCCGGGTTCTATCCCTGGGTTGGGAAGATCCCCTGGAGAAGGAAATGGCAACCCACTCCAGTATTCTTGTCTGGTGAATCCCATGGACTGAGGAGCCTGGTGGGCTGCAGTCCACGTGGTCACAAAGAGTCGGACACGACTGAGTGACTTTACTTTACTTTATAAGGTTATTGTGAATATTAAATGACATAATGTATGAACATCAATCAGCACTATGCCTAGCAAAATATCACACTACTCAATGTTAATTATTATTATTATTCTTTTATAGTACTTTGAAGTTTTTAATGTGCAACCAGTGATTCTTCTGACTTAATACTATAATCCCACAGTTGGGTAGGTATTGTCAGGAGACCTAGTCTTGGCAAGATACTACCACATTAGTTTAAATATTGATTTTTACTTGTCCCTTCTCTTCCCCAAAGTGACTTGAAGCAGTTTCAAAATATATACACTTAAAAAGTAAATTGGGAAAATCAACCAAGTGAAAGGTAATTATTCATATCAACCATGATGATAAATTCAAATTCCATCAATTGAGTGTCATAGTTGGCTCTTATAGGAATATTAGCAGGGGCTCTGGCTCTGATGGATGGCAGAATAATGGGTTAATTATTTTTTATGTCTCTCCTTACCCTGTTTTTACTCTTTTTTCTGTACTTTATAATTTTCTATAATGAATATGTTTTTATTATTGTTATAAACAGAAAGAAGTTCTTAACTGAACTGCTTGACAGTCAAGGAAAGAGGGCACATATATAGTAAAATCAGAAAGGAGGGAGTGTGTCATTTCCTTTGGGAAATTCAGTTTTTCTAGTATTGTTTTTACTTGGAGTACTACTCAGTATAATGTACTTTTAACTCAGCATCATTTCTCAGCATCATGCCCATAGATGCTTCTTGCAGCATTGTTCAAAAAGAACAGAAGGCATACATGATTCTGTAATGAACTAAGATTATGTAGTCCTTAGATAATCACTCCTAAAGATCACTGTGAAGACAGCCCAAGAGTAAGGGAGAAAAGTAAGTCTGGTTCATTGGTACTGAGTCTGAAAATGTGTCCAAACAGTTTGGAGTATCTGGGGATGATAAGTATGTGTTTAAAATTTTGCAATAATATTCTGTGTAGTATAATTCCAGAGATGATGAAGTACCTGGTCTAGATGGGTGGCCTTTAGCCTGTAGCCACTTTAAGAGCTGGAACACTATAGTCATTGAGGGATGCTCTAGTCATTGGAAGATTAAAAGCAGAGCACTTGAGATTATATTTCCATTGATAAAGATCTAGAGTAATTCAGTGTTGTTGATTGAGGAAGATTTTATTTGGAAAATAGGTGAAAATTCAGCAGAGATGAATAAACTGTGAAAATACAGATGATGATATTATTCTTGTTCAGAGGAAAGTTTTCCCTCAAGTAGTCCATTAGTAGCAAAGTTGGAATCCAGTTCTTTTTAAAATTTGATTTATGAGTTTTTCAAACATATACAAAAGTAGAGAGAAGAGTATGAATAATCTCAATTTCAACAGTTTCTACATATGGCCAATCTTATTCCCTATCATCCGTATCCAAGATATCATTACATGATGTGGAATGATGTGGAATCAAAATATAAAATTGAATTATAATAAGTACATTTATAAACTTTATTTCCAATTCATGACATCATGAATTTTCATAAGTTATTTTAAATACATGCAGGAAGGTTTATTTTGTCTGTCCTTAAGTTTTAAATTTCTCCAGGAAAAGAATTTTTCCCATGCTTTCCTCGGCAACTATCTCTCAGGACCCGGGACAGCTGGTTGGTTGAAATAGCACTTAGTAAATGCTACCCACTGAAAGATACATAGTGCTGTTCTGATCACCATAAATATAACTAGCAGAATATGGGATCAAATAGCAAAGATAAATGCAGTGTTTCTAACAGCTCTATGGTTAGAAAACTATACATACTTTATCAGTACAAAAGCCAGTTATCACAATTGCATGTAATGACATCACCTTTATTCCATCTCTTTGTTCAAGAAACCAAGTCAAACACAAATCCCAAAATTGTGAAATCACTTGTTTTCTTTCTCTTCATCTTTTTACCGTTTTTTGTAATGTTCTCTCTTAACATGTTTTGCTTTTGAAAACTGATGACTGGAAATTCATTCAAGTCTGACTTTATGAGTGTTAGTTTCACATGTGATTTTGGGGGCCTTTTTAATTTTTATTTTAAACCTGATATATCTCAAAAATTGCCACTTCTTAGCCAAGAATTTGCATGCTTGCCCTCTGTCTCTTTGTCTGTCTTTCTCTCTCTTACCAACATTCACCTCCAAAATTACCTTAGCTGAAAATAATCAAAACTCTTCTAGTCAGGGGAAAAAATTTTCCAGAATTTAAGCATCAGGTCAAAACTACATATTATCTATCAAACCAGATGTTTACCTGTTCACTGCCAAAGAAGTTGGAGGAACATCAAACACCAGTGATGGGAACAGCTTCGACTCTCACGCAGATGGAGGCAAGGCAGGAAAGTTTGGGTTTCCAGTAAGCTCCGCAAGCCAGCAAGTATCTTTAAACTTAGGAAATGGTTTTTCTTGGGTAAGCAGATTGCCTCAGGCTGTGTAAGAGCCTTTAGTCTGTAATTATAGAAGGAGTTCCCGCTCCTGGTTCTTTCAGATGTCCCAGTAAAGGAGTGAAACTTAGTGGTTTTAGTGAATCAGGTGGCATTCTGAGGCCTGTTTCCTTATCCCCAAAAGCTCTTTTAATTCTGACTTTCCGTGATTGTCACACAGTTTCTTTCAATGCCTTTTGGCATGCATCAGGAAACGTCAGCTTACCCAGGGCATGCCAGTCAGTTCTTGAGGTCTCAGGAATGGTTGCTGACCTTTGTTTACACAAGATGGTGGCTACTCATGACACTTTGGGGATAGGAGCCTGTCAAATCAAATACAACTTGGTGGGCCTGGAGTTCCCTTGAGGAATACATTCTCTCTTTCCAAGGGATTTGTAGATTAAAGTTAGCTCTAACACAAAGTAGAGAAAAGTATCTCCTTCTCCCAAGTGGTTCCAACCAAGCCTGGGCAGCTGCAAAACTAGCTGGGACAGGGAAAAGGGAGATAAAATTTTAAGCCATCTTTGAGCTGTATGCTGTATTTCATGAACACTGGCCTGGGCCAATGCTACCCACCCCTAAAGATATCAATATGTTTCCACCCAACTGGTCACTGTTTCTGAAATTGTGGTGCTTCCTGATGTTTCTTAACTAGAAACCACATGTTTATTAATCAATATACTACTTAAAAGCACTTAATTAAACCCATTGATACTTACAATATTGTCAATATTTACAATATTACAATAAGAAGGGAAACCAAGGTGAATACAAGTTTAGGGGATTATTATATACAAAGCTAAATAGCAACAGCAGATCCAGAATCACATGGCATCTGAAGTGCATCATCAGGGCAGCTAGGCTTCACTGACTTTTGCCCTTGAATTACAAAGTGAAAGCTGCTTTCAGGAAAACACAACTCGCTTTTTGAGTTCCAACTCTTTGATTTGAGCACTCCCCTCTAGGCTCACATGATTTAGGTGAAAAGCATCTAAATATCTGTTGAATTCTCTGGAACCTTTCAAATCCTAGAAAGGTCTTTCCATCAAATCTGGTGAAGCAACATAATTCTATGGCGAGCTTTCAGGTGTATCAGTTTTTGCATCCTTTTTAAGTATTGGAGGGCTCTCTGCCATCTCTGATGGAAGATGGTGGCTGTTAATACTCTGGAGCAATGTGGCAAAACTATATCCAAAAAGCTGATGCCCAGTAGAAAAGATTTTAACTTTTGTGGGTTTTTATTCTTTTGGGTTTTGTTTTGTTTTAATAGAGTGCCAACATGATCAAGGGCTGGGAGGGCTTTCTCCTTGGCTTACAGAAAACCACCTTCTTACTGACCAGATGCACTTTGCCTGAAACGCAACAAGTCAAAATGCTAAGACACTGACTTTTGTGTGTTCTATTCTTTTGGTCTTATCCTCAGCACAAAGAAAGGCCACGTCATCCTGGATGATGTATTAGGGTCCCTGCTTCTTTTGAAACAAAGTCCAATAGGTTTTCTCTCTGCTCAGCCAGCTTCTACTGCCAGCACTCCAATCCAACCCCAGATCCACTTCCAGACAAGGGTGGAGCTGACTATGAGAAGGAACTAGGAGCAACTAAGGACATGAGACCTGTGGTGTTTTAGTGTGGGTTTTGAGGTCACAGAGCAGACATGCTTCAGCAGTAAGCTTGCATATGTTGAGAGCTATACTCCTTCTCACCTGAGCCTTTATAGATACTCCGTAAGACAAACTTGGTGCACTCTCAATTTATAGTTGAGGACATGTAAATTCAGAGATATTAAGTGACTGGTCAAAGATCACACATTATTGAATATCAGGGATGAAATTTAAACACCATCCTTTTGGTCCTAAATCCATTATACTTGTCTCTATGCTTCATGATCATCAATTTCTAAAAGTCCTCTTCTATTCTCTAGTTCAATTGTATTCTCTCATAGGGCAGGAGGGATGCTCCAGTGCCAAAGGTGTTTAAACTACTCCTCCCTCCCTCCCCTAATCTATTGTTACAAAATTGATTTGCTCAAGAAATATTCCTTGGCTGCTTATACTAAGTGCTAGGGAAAAGCAAGCCAACAGATTAAAACCTCTGCCCTCATGAAGCTTATGGTCTATTGGAAGGTGACAGATAATAAACAAAATAAATGAGAAAAGCAGATAGCATGCTAGATAGTGATGGGTGCAAGGGAGAAAAATGAAGCAGAAGAGGGAGAGAGAAAGGGTTTGCTGGGGAAAAGGCTTATGTGGCCACCTTCAGGAAGAACACTCTAGGCAGAGAGAAGAGTTAAGTGCCAAGGTTTTCCGGTGGAAATCTGTCTAAATATTGGTGAAATAGCAAGAAAAGGGTAGTGTGGCTGGCAGAGTATAAACAGGAGAAAGAGCAGTAGGAGGTGATTTTAGAATATCAGGGAGCCCAGTCGTGAAGGTCCATAAAGCCCATGTAAAGACTTTGTCTTCTTCTCTAAATAAGATGGGAAGCACTTGGAGATTTTATGCAGAAGAATGACAAGATCTGTCTTGACCTATATTTTAAGACAGATATGAGAATAGTCTAAAAGGGGAAGAAAGCAGAAGCAGGGAGATTAATTAGAAAGCTATGTCAATATATACACTACTATGTGTAAAATAGCTAGCTAGTAGGAAGCTGTTGTATAGCACAGCTCAGTGGTCTAGCATGACTGAGAGGGGTGGGATGTTGGGGGAGAGGAGTTGGGAGGGAGGCTTAAGAAGGAGGGGATATATGTATACTTATGGCTGAGTCACATTGTGGTACAACAGAAACCAACACAACAAAGCAGTTATCCTCCAATTAAAATAAATTTTAAATTGTTTAAAAATAAATTTTTAAAAAAGGAAAAAAAAAGCTATTAATATGTCAACAGTCTATGAGAACGAGAATGACACTTTGGGCCAGGTGGTAAGATTAGAGGTAAGCGTTAGATTCTAAATATACTGATAGAGCAAATAGGAATATACTGACAAATAGGATATCAGATGAATGAAAGTATAAGTGGAGGGAAGAGAGAGGGCACTGGGCAGGAAGTCTAGGATTCTGAGTTGGAGTTTTAGTCCCATCTTATGTCCATAGGGTCACAAAGAACTGGACATGATTTAGTGACTGAACAGCAATAATGTGTCTTCAGTGTTACCCAAAGAAAGTTACTGAAAAACTTAGGGCTTCATTTTTCACAGTTATAAAAATAGTCTTGAAAACCTTCCCCACTTCACACGGTTCAAATGTGTATGATGTCTATGCAAGAGTTGGCTTGCTTACAACTGAATCACAGCGCTATGTGACCTTATCCAAGTTCATTAGCCTAAGTGACTGTGGTGGGGAGACTGAAGTCAAATCTGGAGCATTTTGAGAGCAAATGAAAAAAAAAATTACAGTTGCCAGGAATTACTTTCAGTTCAGTTCAGTCGCTCAGTCGTGTCTGACTCTTTGCCATCCCATGAATTGCAGCATGCCAGGCCTCCCTGTCCATCACCAACTCCCAGAGTTCACTCAGACTCACATCCATCGTGATGCCATCCAGCCATCTCATCCTCTGTCATCCCCTTCTCCTCCTGCCCCCAGTCCCTCCCAGCATCAGGGTCTTTTCCAATGAGTCAACTCTTCGCATGAGGTGGCCAAAGTACTGGAGTTTCAGCTTTAGCATCAGTCCTTCCAAAGAAATCCCAGGGCTGATCTCCTTTAGGATGGACTGGTTGGATCTCCTTGCAGTCCAGGGGACTCTCAAGAGTCTTCTCCAACACCACAGTTCAAAAGCATCAATTCTTAGGAAGCTTCATTTTTAAAAAGTTAAATCTCTTTCTCGATGAGCTAAATAACCATAGAAGAAAGTTGGTCCAAGAAAACTCTTTTAGCCAAAGCCTCATAGTCCCTGGGCATCATGAGGATTTTGTATTTTTTGTATTCTTTGTATGAAATGTTATCTAGTTGGTAGTTAAAAAGTTCCAACCCCTCCCCCTACATTCTCATCTTGAGGTTTAGTTCTATTTAAGCACAGAAAAATTCTTTTGCTTTCCCTTATCTCTGAGCTCATTTTACCATCACCCTGGAAAGTTTATAAATTTTCACTGCCAAGAAAATTTTGTGATTGAGTTATTCTAAGTGACTCAAATGTTTACAACTTTCCCAACCTTGATTAAATATACAAAGCCCAAACTGTCTTTCTCTAATTCACAAATTCAGAAAAAGCTCTCCTAATTGAAAGAGTCAGGATGAGTTAAGGGGGACCTGGTGAGCCCCTCCTAAGAGCAAGAGGACAGCACCCACAGGGAAGCACTGGTACTCCACTCAGACCTGCCTTCTTGGACTCAGGCACTCTGAGCCAGGCCTTCCACTGTCTCTCTTCACTCTCTATGACCCTCCCAAGTCTTTCCCATCAAAGTCTATCAATTCCAAGTCCAAGTCTCTCAATATCCTCCAAGATAACTGATTAGCCATTTAATACATGAATTTAATTATTAGGAAGAAGGGTTAGACCAAGACTTCTTTGCAGGGGAATTCCCAGAAAGGTAATGGCCTAAATAAAATTATGGTGGAATGCTTGGGCACTGTGAAGATAGCTATTTCATGAAGGAGTGCCTTTGGGCACTCACGAAATCTCATAAGATAGTCTCCTTCTTTGCCTATCCTTTAAGTGAGCAGTTCTTAAAATTGCCCTTGATACCATTTCAGTGGCTCCACAAAGTCAAAACTACTGTCATAATCACATCAATTTCTTATTCTCGATTCTCTTACAAATGTGTTGTGGAGCTTTCCAGAAGTTACCTGATGTATAATGTTACTATCACTCTGATGACCCAATGAAAGGTATGCTTGTAGGTTTTTGTTTTATAGTAAATATCAACAGACAGAATTTGCTATATAAGAAAGCTCTTTGGGGTCCTCAATGATGTTTTTACATGTGTAAAGGGGCCCTGAGACCTTTAAATGTTTGGAGCTACTGCTTTAAGTTACACGATCTGATCTGGCAACTGAGATGCCAGAATATAGCAAAATCAGAAGCAGGATATTAAATCCTACCAAATTCAAAGCTGTGTGAGCTAATTCATTTGAAAAGGTTAGTATCTGAAAGCAAAATCAAAACAGCATATTATAAGGAAGTGCTCCCAAAATGACTGGGTCATATCACCAACATGAAGGAGCTCTCACTGGTCAGAAAAGGACATCTGACTTATGATGTGAGAAATTAGAAATGTCAACAGCATCTTTTAAAAGACTAAGAGAGAGAGGGGAGGGCTTCACACACAGAGGGAAAATATAAGTATTATCATTAATCTCCACATTTTCCACATTCCCCAAGAGAATATCATGAACCAAATAGTTAGAGTAGACACTTTTAATTATTTAGTATGTTAATACAAATATACGAAATAATACATAATTAAATAACATACAAAAAGCTTACTAAATATATAAATATTCAATACAACAATAAAGACAACTTAAGGTTTAGTTCCTAGGTCACTGGATACAGACAAGAAAGCAAAAGATACTGAAAAAGTCACCAGCTTGGTCCAATGATGATTTAAGAGTTCAAAACTGTTCCACTAGTTAGAACAATATGTTTATGACAAAGGAATTTGTACAGCCATACATGCTTCCTCTGCTATTGTGACAAGTTACCTTATGAGAAAAAAAGTTGGGGGAGGCAAAGCATTTGAATTAACTGACTGCTATTCAGAAAACTTTCTAAACACCTCTTTTCATAATATATTTCATTACACTAGGTTGAATTTAGAATGATTAAAGTAGGGCTGGGTCATATTATGAGACAAACGGATGAGAAATGCATGCTTTTTAAAAAATGCAAGCTGCTGTCTAAGACTAAAAATATTTAGTCTGCTATAAAAGCAGATAAGCAAAGTTAAGGTTGCCAATGTTACTTCACAATAAATTGAGTTCCACTTCCATTGTGGTAAACATCACAGAAGTACATGAAGAAGAGCAGTGAAACTGAGACTGCTAGAAAGACCAGTTAATAGCAAAAACAGTAAGCAGGCAGTGGACAAGATACCCAGTGATGAGGAAATAGACTTATGGACCAAACAAGAAGGGAAGAAGAGATGGCATATCCACAGAAAGGCAAAAGGCAGTCTCAGGAAAGTTCTTTGGTCCCTACCTTCCTGTATTCTTCTCTCTTTCATTTCTTTTCTCTTTATCATTTTTTTTCCCCTGGAATCGCATCTGTTTTTAGAGAAGAATGGAAAATTATTTGGTCCAACTTCTTAACTTTCTGGATGCGAATGTGAAAGTTCATTGAGATATGATTAACATAGAGTTGCCACCAGTTGGGGTCAAAGTCAACCTCCGAGCGGTGGCTCCTGGCTCCAAGTCCAGTATCCTTTCAACAGCACAACACTGCATCGTTTTACAAAACCAAGTCCTACAACAGACCTGAGGGGTAAAATGACTTCCTCTGGGAACTCACAGAAGCACTGGGTGGCCTACGTGGCAGTGGAAAGTCTTGAAATTCTTAGGCCTTTGACTCCCGTGTTTTTTTTGCTCTTTTAGGTTCCTTGGAGAATGACCCTCTTTCTTCTGCTTGCCTCCTGAGTCAGATTCAAGTAGACCAGGAAATAACTTTCAGGGTTCTGTGTGACTCCTCTAGGGCTCTGGGTAAAAGAAAGATCAAGATATGAACTTTGAACATCTATAATTTCTATTCTAATAGATTTTCAGAAGACAGAAAATAGAAGGATCAATAAGCACAGAATTCTCCAGTGCATATTTCATCAGCAAAGAGGAGGAAGTAGATACCGCTGACCCAGTGTGCTGTGAGGCACTCGGACTCTCTTTTAAAGGATATGAGCAGTTCTAGGAAATAATAGCTTATTATTCTTAGGCAATGGAGAAGGAAATGGCAATCCACTCCAGTATTCTTGCCTGGAGAATCCTGTGGACAGAGGACCCTGGTGGGCTGCCGTCTATGGGGTCGCACAAAGTCGGACACAACTAAAGCGACTTAGCATGCGTTCTTAAGCAAGACTGTATTTGCTTGATAATACATGTAAGACTATAAGTAAAAGAGCAGGCTCAAGAATTCCAAATGATCCACATGTATTTTATTTTTAAGACCTTGAGCTTTGTTTCCTGTGGATACTCACTTACTAGCCATCAAGGTGGGAATGGTCAGAAACTAGACAGATGAAGGCCCTTACAAGACTACTAGCTTTCTAGCCCTTAGGCTGGGAGAATGTGGGCCTCCCTACAAGGCAAGTAAACAGTGGAGTAAAAGATCTGGGATTTTATCTTGGCTCCAAATCTCACTCTCTGTGTAATCTTAAGTAATTTTTTCACCAGAACCTGAAGTTTTGCATGTTTTAACTGTATCAGCATTTCTAATACCAGTAATCTGTTCCATGGTGAAAGACACAGAACAGCTCAGGCAAGAATGCTCAGACTTGCAGGTCTGTTAACCACCTACATTATGACTGGATTTTGTTATGACATTTTGATATGATGGGGGCATTGGTACCTATTCAAGCATAAAATTTTATAGACAGATAACCTTGGGATGCAAGATTTCTCCCAGGAGTTCTAACCTAGGTTGTTCAATAATAACTGCTTCACACTTTTCTCATTTAAAGCGTCCCTTCTTCTGCTTGAAACTATAATTACACTGGGATGGGCTGAGAGTTACCACTCAGCCAGCCTTCATCTGGGAAGCTTAAGTACAATTATTAGTAAAGCAAAGATTTTTATTCCTTTGGAAACATGTATCTTTTATATTATTCTTGCAATTAATCTCCAATTTCAGCATCACCAATTATTTACTGAGTACTGCTGTTATTTGATAGAGTTCTAATCTTAAAATAGGAGAAAATGACTTGATTCCACCCAGGATATAGTGTTTTGCTAACATTGCCATTATCATCATTGCAGAGAACCCATTTATAAGGTTAGGTTATTGTGAAGCAAAGTGGGAAAAAAATCAAGGTAATTATATAGATATGAGTTTAAATAAATCACTTTTACCTGACATAGTTAAATATTTTGAAGAAAAATGAAGTTTGGAATATGCATTTCACATGATTGTCTAAGTCTTCTATTGGTTTCCAATTCAACCATGACCCAAACAATAGAAGACTGCTACTCACAATAAAAATTTCTAAAAAGTAGGTGATAATCCATGATAATATGCCCCAAAGTGAAGTTGTTTCTGAGAAGCTTGTAATCATTGGTGGTTTGGCTAATGAGAAATAAAATATTATTCTTAACCTCAAATTTAATATTTTTATAGTATATGTAAGTGGCAAATTTATGACATCAACTGGGCTTTAATAGAAAAAAATTATCAAGAAATTTCCCTGGGAAATTTTAATTTTTTTTCACTTTCTATTTAGTAATACAGTACTGATTCATAAAAGAAAAAAAAAGTTCTTTGAAAACCTATTAATCTATTATCATATTGTAGTCGTCTTATGAGAAGCAACTGTGATGATATCACTAGAAATGGTACAAAGAGAAACTGCCTCTAACTCATCACACCTTCCTCAGAGAACAGCTTTACTGCTGGAAAAAACCCAGCATAATACTCTCTGGCATTACACCAAATCACAAGAAAAGGGGCCTGACTTCTCTATGAAAATAACATCTGCCATTAGAGATTACCCCTCTGTCTACAACCTATAAATTTGCTAATGTTTTTGTGAGCAATAAATCAGTGATTTTAATCTACAATAAATACTTTGGTTATTTATATAACAACGATTTGAACTGAACTTAACAGACTTTTCTTACCAGATTTGTCTTACTACTGGCAGCTCCATGGAGATGATTCTTCGTCTACTCATATTCAATAAGCTCAAAAACTAATTCATCTCTACTTTTTCTTTCCCTACAAACTGATCTCTCTCTCTCTCTCTCACACACACACACTCACACACACACACACACAAACACACTCACTCACTCACTCACTCACTCATTCACTCTCAGTTCCCCTTCTCCACTTCCATTTCTGTTCACATGACCATTTTTTCAGGTCACTGAGGTCCAGAATCTTGGGGTCATTTTGACTGATCATGTTTCCCTGTCCATCCAAAAGTTTTATGTTTCAGAAGATAATAGAAAGAAAAAGAGAGGAAGAAAAAAACACAAAGTAAGGGTAAAGAAAGATATTTTGTAATAACCTAAATGGGAAAAGAATTTGAAAAAGAATAGATATATGTATAACTGAATCACTTTGCTATACACCTGAAACTAACACAACATTGTAAATCAACTATAATCCAATATTAAATAAAAATTAAAGATGACAAGCAAATGTAGTAGGACTACTCACTTTCATCACAAATTAATAATCAAAATTTTTTACTTAAAGAAATTTTAAAAAGTCACTATATTTGATGATTTTCTTCCTTTTCTCCAAATTTTTAGATTACTTAAGTTTTGGTCTTAACAAACCAGTATTTTCTCAGCCTTGAGAGTTTGTCTCCAGCATAGCTAACACTTGATTTTACTAGCTATTTAAGTATATGGGACCAAATAACCTTAAGCTGACTCTTCACTTCAGCAACTGAATAAGGTATTGAACAATTATATTTCCCAGAAAATAAGAGACTTAATAAACAAAGGACAATTATTTTGCAAAAGTACCTTTCTAGTGAAATTTACCTTGGGCTTGAATGGACTATATTATGAGATTCTTGTTCAAGGGGACATTTTAAAATGAATGTGAACATGTCATACTTTTCTGCTTATACATTTACAGAAGTATAGAGCAATATCAGCAAACACAGGTTGAAATAAACACAATTGACAACTGTGCCTTTCAAGTCAGGAAACTATAACTGGAAGAATATTCCAGCAGAGGTCAGAAGACAAGGATTCTAACTTTAGGCCTGCTGTTAACTGTGTTAGGGGAAGGAAGTCAACTTCAGTTCTTAACTGGAAAAGCAAAATGTCTGAAAAAAGTAGAGTCAACTGGCTTTCTGCCTTTGACATTTTGCAGAGAGCTAAGGGCTTTCCAGGTGGCTCAGTGGTAAAGAATCCGTCTGCCAATGCAGAAGCCTCAGGAGACTGGATTCAATCCCTGATCTCTGGGTTGGGAAGATCCCCAGGGGAAAGAAATGGTAATCTACTCCATTATTCTTGCCAGGATAATCCCATGGACAGAGGAGCCTGGCAGGCTACAGTCCATGGGGTCACAAAGAGTCAGACAGAGCTGAGTGACTGAGAACAGGGAGGTCTGTGGGCTTAAATTTATGTGCAATAAGATTATCTGATTCGCAATCTCCTGTTCCCTACAGGACAAATTCTTTTGTCTGCAAAAGGTCGTTGATGGTGGTGATCTGTTGTTTTTCTTACAAAATCACAAGAATTCATCTAGTGTTTACATAAGGCTTATGCAAAATTAAATGTTCTAAAAGCTTAGAACATGAAAGATATTCATCTATGAGATATAAAGAGAGGGAAAAAGGTAGCACATGAGTGATACTTTTAATAGAAATATAAATAACACTCAAAGTGAACATTTTTCCTCCCCTTTCTGTCAGTCATGTGAGCAAGAGAAAACTCTCACAGCACCACTTCATCCTAAAAAATTCCCACTACATACAACGTAAACTGCACCTTTTCATTAGCTTTAATAAATTATGCAGTGTCTTCGGAAACCAAAGAAATTTAATTCTTCCCCTCTGGCTGACTCCTCTTGTTTGATAGTGTCTCTTATTTTCTATTCTTTTACAATGTTTAGACTCAGCATCCATGAGGTACTGAATCTGCAGTTTAAAAAGTGGAATAGAAAAAATCCCTTTGAAAATCTACTCTCCCATTCAGTCATTCATTCTTTTAATGAACATTTAGTGAGTATACATAAGATACTGTGATAGATGTGGTAGGAGATGGAAAGAAATTAACAGTGTATAAGGGCAGGATGACATGACGCGGTTATTATCACCTGTGTATTGCCTAGAGTGTCTGAGCCATAGTGAGCATATAACATAGAAAACACTATTCAGTTGGTGATCACATTGGACAAGTTCACAGTCTCTTCAGTGGGATAGCTGACCTGTTGTTCAGTCGCTCAGTCATGTCTGACTCTTTGTGACCCCTTGGACTGCAGCACTCCAGGCTTCCCTATCCTTCATTGTCTCCTGGAGTTTGCTCAAACTCATATCCATTAAGTCAGTGATGCCAACCAACCATCTCATTCTCTTGTCCCCATCCCTTGCCCTTGATCTTTCCCAGAATCAGGTTCTTTTCCAGTGAGCTGACTCTTCACATTAGATGGCCAAAGTATTGGGTCTTCAGCTTCAACATCAGTCCTTGCAATGAATATTCAGGGTTGATTTCCTTTAGGAAATTGCCTGGTTTGATCTCCTTGCAATCCAAGGGACTCTCAAGTGTTTTCTCCAGCAGCACAGTTTGAAAGCATCAATTCTTTGGTGCTCAGCCTTCCTTATGGTCCAAATCTTATATCCATACATGGCTACTAGAAAAATCATAACTTTGACTATACAGACCTTTGTCAGCAAAGTGATATCTCTGCTTTTTAATACATTGTCTAGGTTCATCATAGTTTTTCTTCCAAGGAACATGTGTCTTTTAATTTCATGGTTATCACCCCTTATTTAGGAATTCCCTGGTGGCTCAGAAGGTAAAGAATCTGCTTGCAATGCAGGAGACCCAGGTTTAATCCCTGGGTTGGGAAGATGCCCTGGAGAAGGAAATGGCAACCCACTCTAGTATTCTTGCCTGGAGAATCCCACGGACAGAGGAGCCTGGCGGGCTACAATTCACAGGGTCACAAAGAGTCAGACATGACTAAGCAATCATCCCTTATTTATATCTTCATTTGAACCCCAGATTGTCATTAAACAATAATTTTTTCCTTCTTTTTACTTCCCACGGGACTCACCTCGATCTTGGTTCCGACGACGTTTCCAGTAGAGTAGAATTGAGATTAAGACCAGAAGAATTACCAAGGAGACGATGCTTAACAGCAGTGGAACTGAAAACCAAAAGCCTGTGGATATTGATAGGAGAAATGGAAAAACTAGTGATAAGTGGAAGCTGTAGAGGTAAAAAGTAATAAACAGATAGTTGTAATGAGTTTTTACTAGAGTTGTGCTTTTGATGGAAATTATTCTTACGTATATAAAGGTCTACATTCATGACCTTATATTATTTTAATAGCATTTAAATAATAATAACAACATGTTTTATGTGGTTACTATGTAGTAAGAACTTTGAATGTGTTACCTCCTTTAATCTTCAAAATAGCTTGAGTTAGGTATTATTATTACTATCATATAACAGATTAAAAAAATAATTGAGGCTCAGAGAAGTTGGGTAAGCCCCAAATCAGTGTAGTAATTGGTAGAACAAGGCTTGGTCAGAGATCTGTTTGCCTTCAAAGCAAATAATCTTTGCCATACTGTCCATTAAAGTAATGTGTTTATTTAGGAATTTTTGGAAAATATAGAAAAATATAAAGGAAAAATAATGAATCTCATGATTCTAGCCTCCAGGAATAATTCATCTCCATGTTTTAATTGTGTTCCTTCTAATCAATGTCTTTGTTATTAAACTTCTTTCTAGTAGTCAGTAAATGCAACTTAGCCTAAATATCAGTTCCTCAGTGTCACTGCGTAATACAAAGTCAGAAAAAGCACTGATTTGGGAGTCTCTGGCATCTTCTCCATACCTTTATAATGGGATTTGTCATATCAAATTTAACTGAGCACCTTCAGATTGGTCTCACTAGTGTTAGACACTAGTTAAGAGTTCAGATTTGTCTTCAATAGATCTAGTACTTGACATAATGGTTTAACTGTGAAAGATTTTTAGTAAATGCTTGCAGAATAAACAAATATCATACAAATGATATATAAATGTTATAAATGATAAGAAGTCAATTTTGGCACTCTTGGAAAAGAAGACATGTTCCTTTTCAGATTCTTGCTTTTCAGGGAAATTTACCCTTCAACTTCACGAAATCTGAGGATCTTGTCATAAATGTCCAAATCTAACACCACAAACATCTTGACCAAATTTACTTAAAGTTGACTTTTTGATTAGTTTGCTCTTTCAAGGACCCCAGAAATGACTACAGGACATGTTCATTAGAGACTATCTGGGCTTCCCAGGTGGCGCAGTGGTAAAGAATCCTCCTGCCAATGCAAGAGACATGGGTTTGATCCCTGAGTTGGAAAGATCCCCTGTGGTAGGAAATGACAACCTGCGCCAATATTCTTGGCTGGAAAATTCCATGGACAGAGGACCCTGGTGGGCTACAGTCCATGGGGTCGCAAAGAGCTGGACATGACTGAGCAACTGAGCACGTGACAATGAGGCATGAACTTTTTGGGGTTCACAATGTACCCTGAAAAAAGCAGCAATATCTTTTTATAGGAGGCTTGTTAACGGAGCGCCTCATTCAGAGTCAGTGCTTCAAAACTACACAGAGAAAGGCAACTACGGCTGCTGTCACTGAAGTGTCTTGCCTCTAAGACCACTGCTTTTCTTATTCTCTCTCCCATCATCTTACCTCTTGTATCAGTGAGACTCAGAGATAGCAGTTTAGATGGAAATACAAGACAGCAAAAGAGGTCCTGAGCAGGAGGCAATTTATTTTAAAATGGGGTTGGGAAAATTCAGATTGGCCTCTTTCCTGAAAGATCTATTGCCCCTTTCCCATAGCGTAGATTATGCCAAGGTTTCGCCCCAGATGTGACTGCTTCCCAGAAAACATTGTAATCCCTCTAGACTGAGCTGATGCTCCTTCTCTGCATTCTCAATCTTCCCATGTTATACCACAGAATTCTTTTTTTTTTTTCCCTTTTATCAGTGAATGGTTTGTTGCAGGGTCAAGCGAGGAGAATGGGTGGCTCCTGCTCAAAACCCCCAAACTCCTACCATAGCTTTCTTATTGAAGCATTTAACCCGCATTTTTACAACTACCCAGCTCCTTCTGCATTCCTTCCTGGACTAGAAGCTCCCTGTGTTTGGGGACTGAGTCCTTGCTGTCACATTTCTGGCATAACAAATATTCAGAAGCACAGAGAATAAATCAATGGATGGATCTCAGTAAAAGCATTCAGTGTGTGAGCAACAGACCACAATTGCCAAAGCAATAAAATAGGCTATACTAGCTTCCTCAACTCCGTTTTTCTTTCCCTACTTATCCAATTCTCTGCCTTATCAGCTTCTCTGCTAAGAGGCCAACAAGCTCTGCAGAGCTTTCACCACCTTGCAGGTGTATGTCCACAAACGTACCACAGAAAACCTCTCTTACCTTTGTTCACAGTTTCCCTGTAGTCGGTCACAGTCCCCAGGTGTAGCACCTGGCAGATCACATCCTTCCCCACCTGTCCCTTGGGGTCTTTGATCTGGAGGATGCTGATGACAGATGTTGTTCCGTTGGGGTGTGAGACGATCTCGGTACTGTTCTCAATCCCTGACCCAGGGACCTTCCAGGAGATCATAGGGGCTGGGCGAGCATTGGCAGAGCAAGTGATATTTAGGTGATCTTCAGATAATTTATAGTGAAGGAATACTGTGGGCTGTACTGGGACAAAAAAAAAAAAGATCTGCCATCAGTTATAAAATCCGGGGTGAGTCCCACACTCTCCTCGGAGAGATGAGAGAAAGATCTTTAAAGAAAGACAGTGGGAGCTAGAGAGCTAATGTGGCACATCCAGTCCAAACTAGGGCCTTCTCTTCCCATCTGATTCTCTGAACAGCAGGGTGGAGACTGGCCGATACAACCCTGTGACAAGAATGATCCTCTATGGAGTCTGTCTCTAAGAGAATTAGCTAGATGGACAAAGGGTACCTTTCCTCCCAAACAGTGCAGAGAACAATTTTCTTTTCGCTTTCATGGGCAATGCAGTATCTCTGCCTTCTTCTGAGTATCCCTCTCAAGTAGCTGGACAACATCTATCAATCAGCACCTCCACCCAGGTGGTCTGCACTTCTCAGAAAAGCAGAGCAGTTTCAGAACAGAGAGCCTGTAGAGGGGCTGCCACTTAGAAAAAGCCTTTTTCTGTTTGGAACTGGGCCTTAGAGATGATCTATGTCACACTTATGGTGCAGATATATAAACTCTGGTACACCATGGACAGGACTCTTCCAGGGTCACGTGACTCCTAATGGCAATGTCAGGTCTGAACCATGGCTCTGCTTAGGGAGAATTTATCCTCACTATGGTCCTTAGTTTACTTTTGATAACAACAGTATTCTTCAGGGCAAAGATAAGAATAAGAGGCATATATAGTATTGTAAAGTAAAATAATGTAAAAATTAAAATTAAAAAAAGAATAAGAGGCATGGAGAAGACTTAGAAAGTCCCTGTTTGAAATACCTATACAAAATGCAAATTGTATATTCACAGTCAGTAGTCAGAAAAATCACAGAATGACAGTTGTAAGGACCTTGGAGATCACCTTATGGAGTTAACAGAAAATAAACAGCTTATGAAAAAAGGACATTTTTAGGTCAGCTGTACCCTGTTCCCTTTCAAAAGTCCCTTGACTAATGAGTTCATTTTCTTGGAATATACAGTTTATCTCTGCTGAGCAAATGCAAACGTCTTTCTATGGTTGGCTTTGGAGCCCACAACATAATTAAAGGGCAGTGCTAAATAAAAGCTTGTCTGTGTTTAGAAGTTCAAGAGGTGGGTGGGTGGGAGTAGGCTGGAGGAAATGAGCCTATAGGAGGACTGTGGCTCTGTCCAAAGTGCCCAGATTACTAACATCAGTGAGCCCTGGGGGAAGAGAAATAAAAGTAAAAGAGGGCCAGTATGGCTGAAATGGCTAGCCTGGCTAGCAGGGTTCTCTGGTGTATCAAAGAATCACTTGGATGAAAGCTATTCCTTATGGTGAGAAAGTGTCATTGTGGAAAAGAACTACAGAATTACCAGCTAGAAGACACAGAGGAGTCTGTGTTTCAGGCATACAAATTATTCAAAGATCAATGAGTAAAGAAAGGGAACAAGAGAGAAAGATGAACAAAAAAGAGAAAGGAAACAACAGAAATGAGAAAAATATGACACAAGAAGGAAAAGGAAGAAAATGATGGAAAGAAGGAAATAAGGGAGGGTGAAAGGAAATGAGGGAGGGAGGGAGGGAAGGAAAAAGAACAAAAGAGGAAAAAAAACGAAGAGGGAGGAAGGATTGGAGAAGGGAAGAGACACTGAAAAACAGGGAGACAGGAGACAAAGGAATGAGAGAAATAGAAGTCAAGAAGAAAAGCCTGATGCAAGATCCTGCAGAGATGACTCCTGGACAAAATAAGTGAAAGACACGTGTTATCTGGTGTCGTCCTACCGCCTTTGCATTCTTATTCACTGAGCCTCTCCTTATCCCTTGTCCAATATTCTTGGTGT
This sequence comes from Oryx dammah, assembly GCF_014754425.2. Taxonomy (NCBI): domain Eukaryota; kingdom Metazoa; phylum Chordata; class Mammalia; order Artiodactyla; family Bovidae; genus Oryx; species Oryx dammah. The sequence goes on from NW_024070186.1 coordinate 99,381,549, forward strand.
GTTCAAACTCTCCTTTTAACACTCCCAATAACCTTAAGTTTGGCTTTTCCCTTCTAAAGCCACCACCAAGTGTGCATCCCCCAAAGCTACCTCTTATTCCTAGTTCTCAGTTCTTGATCCCAGCTGAGCATCAGTTAACAGGAAAGGAATCCTGTCAAACTAAGCCTCTTAGCTTTTAGAAGAATGCTTATTTTTCAGTTAAATCGCTAGCAGGCATTGGGTATGAAGAACCTCTCTGCTACTTGGCTGCTTATCAATTTTGCGAAAGCTCCGCTGAAGCAAAATGAGAGGGACTCCCATAACTGGCTCCAGTTTAGCCCGATCTGGCTTTGTCCTTAGGTTAAAAAATATGAAAGCTCTTAGGGACCTTAGAGATGATCTATTTCACACTTATGGTGCAGATAAATAAACTCTAGTACACCATGGACAGGACTCTTCCAGGGTCATATGACTCCTAATGGCAATGCCAGGTCTGAACCATGGCACTGCTTAGGGAGAATTTATCCTCACTATGGTCCTTAGTTTACTCTTGATGACAACAGTATTCTACAGGGCAAAGATAACTTCAGGCAAAGGTTCAACATAATTCTATGAACTCTCCAAATAACCATAACCACAGTTACATAATAGGCATGAATGGCCAAGAGTCCTCCAATGAACCTTTCTGGGGCTAGGATCCTGAAAGACTAGGTACTACTACCACTACATTTCAAACATTCTTCAAAATAACATTTCAAGCTAGAGACAATGTATTCTCAGAGACTCTCACCAAAGAGAGTGAGGCAGGCTATTCCTGAGATCTTTCCAGAACCAAAGGTATTAAAGAGGCACTTGTAACATGCCTCATCTTCCAAGGTGGTATTCCAGAAGGTAATGGTTGAGTTCATGAGTCCCAGCTGGGTGATGTTTATCTTGTCCTTGTAGGCAGGCTGGACTACAACCCCATGGTTCTCGCTGTAGGTGATCATGTTTTCTGGGCTTACAGCCTTGATTTTTTGCCATGTCACAATCAAAACTTCCTGGGGATTTTGCAGAGAGCATCTTAAAGAAGCAGGTGTGTTCAGCAGCCCTCTTACATCCTGGGTCACCACTTTCATCATGGAATCATAAAAGAATATTTATGTTTTATATTTTAATACATACACAAATATACATTTTTGATTAAAAAAATGCATGTTCAAAGTCAAATTTAGAAAGAAAGAAAAAGACAAAAAATAAAACATTTACCTACCTTCCTGATGTTGCTAGAGAAATATAAGTTCAAATATGTTTGTTCAGTCTTTAAGAGTAGCAGAGTAGAAAAATAAGAAAGCAAACTCCCAGTGACCAGAATTTACATGAAGAATCCCTGTAGGCTGGAAATTAGGTGAAATAGGTTTGAAGATGGAAACTGCCAGATAGGATAGAAGTATCACCAAGTGAGTTTATGCCTGGAACAGTAACAGCTAGGAATAAGAAAGGGCCAGTGGACAATACGCAGTGATTAGTTTAAGTGAAGAAGTTACAGCAGCCCTATACATTCCACACACACATCTGAAAAGGAAGGGGCAACAGTAGTGATGTCTGCTGTCTGCCGTCTGCCGTCAGGAAGCAGTGGTAAATATAGGCACGTGGACAGAGAGATGTACAAGACAATGCTCCAGGAGGCTGATAGTACCAGAGAGCTTTGACAACCAAATTAGAATCTATACAGTCCCCCATTTTTACTGAATGTAGTACAGAATATAAGGTATGGCAATAATTTCTTCCTCCTCCAATGCTGGCTACTCATATTGATAACGATAGATGACTCAATGGGAAATCTCAGTATGATAATAGACAAACACTTGAGTAAGCTAACACAATGATAGAGGAATAACAAATTCTACAAATGAATAAATAAACATTTTTACATGAACAAATGTGATATCTTAAATGTGAAAAGGAACCAGCACTGTAAATAGTAGAATCCCAGGGGCGGCGGAGCCTGGTGGGCTGCCGTCTATGGGGTCACACAGAGTCGGACACGACTGAAGCAACTTAGCAGCAACAGCAGCAGAGATGTATAAAATGAGAAATATAAACTCTTTTCACAATCTGGCTGCCTTAGAAGAATGAGTATCACTGAAGACTAAATGAGTAAGTAGGAAGACCAGATCATAGAATTCTTCCAGAATTGGAAGGGTTAAAAATACAGAAAAGATTAAAGAAATATTGAAAGACTGATATTTCAATATTAGTCCAAGTAAGATTTTTAAAAGGAAAGAGAAGGGGAAATGGAAGACAAAAACACTGTAAGAAACAAAAATGTATTTTTCAAAATGATAAAAGGAGGAATCTGGAATAAGATATATCCCTCATGAACCTTCATGTGCCTAACAACATAACTCTGAAATATATCAAAAGCTAATAGAACTACAAAGGAAAATGCATAAATCTATAATCATAATGGGAGAATTTTTCATTGTTCTCTCAGAATTTTCACTTCCATCTATTAAAAAAATAAGAAATAAAATCAAATACAAGGATATAGAAGACTTTAAAAACAAATATTTGTACATGCAATATGTGCATATGAGTATATATTTATAAAACTTTACCCAAATGAAAACATACATGCTTTTCAAACCACGTGTGAAACATACCCTCAAATTAAACTTGAAGTAGTATACCAAAAAAATGACCTTGAACTCAGTCCATAATGCAATAAAATTAGAAATTTACATACTTTTGTCTCCTTAATTACACCAGAAATCATAACAAAAGTTATAAATCACTATAAATGATAATAAGAATATAATATATTAAAATCTGTAGAGGCTTATAAAGCAGTTCTCAGGGGGAAATATTTACTCCTAACTTATTTGTTGGGAAACAGGAAAGATTGAAAAATGAATACCTACATGCATTCAAAATTCCCACACACCAAAAGTTGATAAAAGGAGTGAATTAATAAAGTTAAAAGCACAAATTAATAGTACACAAAATACTGACTTAATCAAAACACCAAAATCTTGTTTTTTTTTAAGACTAATAACACCGATAAAATGACTAGAGTAATTAGAAAAAAAGAAGATATGCTCTACAACATCAAGAATGAAAAGATGGGCATAGCAACAAATACAAACTGAAACTGCCAAGTGTTGCAAAATTCCAATTTTAATGAGGTACACTCTTGATAGTTACAAAAAATTCTAGGGGAATAGCTGTTGTTATGTGGGATTTCCTAAAGGTTTGCTAAGTGCAGAGCATAGATTTGAATAAATTGCTGCTTTTAGAATAGAGGGTAAAAAAGGGATCAAATATAGAGTTTTAACTTCTAGGGTGATTTTTCTCCTTGACTATGCAAGAAATAATTTAATGGAAAGTTTACAATTATTTGCTGCTTATATGAAATTCCATTTAGGGTACCCCAGTTGGTAAATCCTGAGCTATACATGGTGTGAAGCATCCCTTTTGTACCCCTGTGAAGGCTGATGACTATAGTACACACCACATTGTTGTGAAAGTTGCTCAGTCATATCCGACTCTTTGCAACCCCATGGAATATACAGTTCATGGAATTCTCCAGGCCTGAATACCGGAGTGGGTAGCCTTTCCCTTCTCCAGAGGATCTTCCCAGCCCAGGGATTGAACCCAGGTCTCCCACATTGCAGGCGGATTCTTTACCAGCTGAGTCACGAGGGAAGTCCAAGAATACTGGAGTGGGTAGCCTATCCCTTCTGCAGCGGATCTTCCCAACCCAGGAGCTGAACTGGGGTCTCCTGCATTGCAGGCGGATTCTTTACCAACTGAGCTATCAGAGAAGCCCATAGTACACACCACACAAAAGGTAATAAAAGGCCAGCAGTAAGTGAGGTATGGTCTCCTATGGAACCAAGGAGAAAGGTCTGGCAGAAGTAGGAAATTCAGCAGATAAGTGGACAGCACAGGTGTGTTTTATATAATAGACTATGTGAACCCATGTATTTCACTATTTTTAATATTTTGCTGTAAGAGGGATACACCCAGTTTTAAGGCTTATTGCCAGATTACTTGCCCTAGAGGCCAAGTTCATTCTTGCTCCACCACGCATTCCCATGTCTTCACACACATAAGGAATTATTATTTTAAACATTATGCGCTTTAATAGGTGAAAAATGATGTCTTAATTCAGAAAGATTTTTTTTTCATGTCTGGTTTTATCTATGAAAAGTTTCTTAATATTAAAGTTTTTGAAAACAAAAATTTGGAAAGCAGAAAGAACCACTCCCAGTCTTCCAAACAAATTACACAGTTAAATAATTCATGCAGACAAATGAACACAGCATAGACAAGAGTGGTCAGGTGTCCACTCCAGAAACTGTGTTTCCTGGATTCCACGCAGGGGAATTGAGTATCTTTACCTTGTGCCCTGCATAACATCAGTGCTGCCAAGAACCAAATCAGTTGGAAGGTAGACAGATGACAGACGAGCCTTCTGAACACCTGAAGACAGAGAGCAAGTACAGAAATGGGCATTTGAATGTGGACAAGCTAAGGGGGCTTCAATCTAATTGCTGTATCAGGAAAAATAGCAGCTCAAGTTTTAACCACTGGAAGCCTTTGGTTTTGTGGAAGCAGAACCAGGGACTATAAATAGAAGAAATAACAGAGGGTGCTTAGGATGGGACGGGAAAAGCAGCCATGTGGTTCTTTCATTATGGCCATTCCTAGCAATTTGAGGCTGTGCTCCCAAAGCCACCACTGTCAAGACTGCTGAGAAAACAAACTGCCAAAAATATCCCCAGAAAACACAGACTGCAAATGTTGAAGAACATTTACTCCCCAAATAATCCAAATAATATTAAAAATGTAACTCTGGTGTAACCACTTTGTAGGACATGCCTTGATATTTGCTGAGGGAGATTTTCCTGCAAATTCTGCACAATTTCTGTAAATTGTACCTTTTAAAACCAGTATTTGGCTTTTTTTCTTCCCCCTTGCTTTATTTTCATGTGCCTGGGCAGAAATCCTTGGCCTTGTGTGTGTGTTTTAACAAATCATTGTAGTATTTAAGAGAGCATTACTCTGGGAATCATTTTGCTATGAAATGAAGAGTGGAATGGAGACAGATTACTCCGCAGCAGTCCCACAGTCTTGGTCTACATTAGCGTGTTCATTGTAAGGTAAATTTTCCCTATATTTCTATATTTTTTTATAACTGAGGTGTTTAAGAAATGTAGATTTCCCTGTATCTTTCTTTAACTGAACTTCAATTTTATTTCATGTTGCTATTCTACTAGAGATGGAGACTAAAGTTCAGTGAATGTTACATAATCTCTGTCTGATAGTTCAGTTCACTGTCACTTCAGAATTGTCCCAGTCTCTGGCACTGCATCCAGTCTTGGGACAGGACTATTAACCTTTGGTTACAACATCTATCCATCTTGGTATTGTGCTCCCTTCAAGTCATCCTCCGGATCATCAGTTTGTGCAATTAAATCCTGTGCTTACAGGGTGTTCTCTCATGCTTCCCAATTCTCTGGATTCTGTGCTCCTGGATCCTTCCTATGCTGAACAAAGGAGAATTAGGGTCTCCGCCTAGACTCCCATGTATCTATCCATCTCTGTTTTACTGTTCCCTTGCCATGGTGGGTAGGCTTGCCTCTTCCCACAGTTGCCTCTAGGAAAGCAAGGAACAGCTGTTTTCTGTTCTTTGATTTCAACACCTACCTGTAAGTTCTATTCACCATCCTCCTAAACTCCCCACTCCTGGGGCCAGGCACAGAGCATCCTTCTCAGGACACAAACCAATGCTAATCAGTCTCTCTCTGCTCTCCCAGCCTAGGGTCAGAAAAGCTGCTTCCTCCATCACCTTGTATTCTTCGCATCAGCTTTTTCTTGGATGAATGCCTGTCCTTGGTCTTTCATCATTTAGGCTTTTAAAACTCAAATGCTTAGGCTCTTGTTATTTCAAAACTTTGGCTTCTGAAACCAGAAGTTTTCTTTGGCATTCTGATTCCACACCATCACGCCACATGGAAATCCAGGCTCTAGTAAAGGCTGTGATGAGGAATGCAAATAGTTTAGCTCTCAGAGTAAAAATCTGTATTTTAGGATAAGAGAAAAGGCAGACACACACCAAAACACAAGATGTGGGAACTGGGAGACAGTAACATTTAAGAAACAGAAGGACAGTGATTGAGGTGAAAAGAATTAGAAAGAAAGCCTTGCTATTAATTAGGCACACATTTCTTCTGGCTAATTTGAATTCAGGCTAGCACACATACTAGGTGTGTAAGCTTAGACAAATCATTTTACCTCTTGGAGACACAGAAAAAAAATAGTACCAATCTTCTCTGTTAACAAGGTTAAATGAGATGGTATATGTAAAGCTCCTATAAAGTGACTGATACAAATAAACACTAAATCAGTGTAGCTGTTATCTCATTAGGTTATTGTCTGTATCTCACTATTTGCTAAACCCAGGGTAGGCAAGACGTGAGTGGGTAAGCTGGAAGAAGATACAAAGACCATAGGAACTGGAGACATTCTTTATTCAGCGTGGCAAGGCAGACAGACTTTACTCTCTAATGGCTGACACAGCAGCACAATGACCATGCAGCTCAATGCAACTCGCTTCAACTTGATTCTCCTCGAGCTTTTTAGGTGGTACTTATATAGGGCCACACCATGACGCCTGAGTGCAGTGCCACAAATAATCCCAGCTGTAGGATTTGAGTGGAGTGAGGCGAGAGCCTGATCACTGCCACTTGGCCAATTGTTCACTCCCTACATTCCACCCCTTCAGGGTCTCTCGCCACACAATCTACGTGCCCATCTTCCACGATATTCCCTTGGCGAGTAACCTCCACAGGGGCAACTCTACCCCTGAGGAGCCTCTCATTTAGGACCCACAAAACCCCCCAACAGGTGCTGGGCCCACCCCTTCAAAGAGGGCATCTTTGGGGTGTTCACTGCCCACCAACATGATTACACTTTTCTAAATCTGAGGACATAGCCTTTACAGTATGCTGTTAGCACATCATAGGACACAGCCTTTATAGTACACTGTTCTCTGTATCTCAGGGTCATAAGCCATATCATCAGCTCATGTGACCACCCATATCTCTTGCTATCGGTGCTTAAACTGCTGCTCTGGTTTCAGTTGCCAATGGGCCTTGCTAGTAAGTGGGGATAGGCAGTCTCATCAAGGCCACGCATCTCTTACTCCAGCGTATGCAGACACTGCTCTAGCTCTTCTCCTCTCTTTGAAACTTACACACTTGCACGGCATCATGGCACTATCCATATTCTCCTTCGGGGCAGTCAGGAAAAGGCACCCCACGGTGCCAGCAGCAGACCATGCCACCTTGTCTGGCAAGTGGGAACTCATCTCCTGCAACACCTTTTCAGTGCTAGCAGGTGAACCATCCACCGCTTCCCTGCTGACTCTCCTGTGGAGCCTCAGGCTCCTCTACCTGCCAGGTATCCTGCCAACTATGCCAGTTGTCTCACTGTATCTCACTATTCATTGAACCCCGGGTAGGCAAGGCATAAGTGCAGAAGCTGGAAGAAGCTGCAAGGAGTCATAGGAACTGCAGACGTTCTTTATTCACCATGGCAAGGCAGACACGCTTTACTCTCTGATGGCTGACACAGCAGCAACAACCAACATTTGACTCAACTTGACTCTGCCAGAGCTTTTTAGGCGGTGCTTATATAGGACCACACTATGAGGTGTGTGTGCGGTACCACAAATGATGCCAGCTGTAGGACGTGAGTGGAGTGGGATGAGAGAGCCTGACCACCACCACCTGGCCAATTGCTCTCTCCCTAAAGCTACTCTGAGAATTAATTAAGCATTTAAAGTACTTAATACAGTGCTTAAGATATGGTAAATGCCAGGATGTGTTACATAGCTTAAAAAATTCATTAATCAGATCACATGATAATGGAAGTAGAGAAGTCCACTTATAACCCTTGACAAGAAGGCCAGAGTCCAGAGACCTGGGTCTTACCTGACAGCTGTCCATCTGGCAGCTACACTGCCCCTCCCCTGAAAATTTGTAGGTTCAAATCCTGAAGCTGCCACAGTCATATTGACTTGGAAAAATTCACCTGTCTGCCTGTTTATTTGTAAAACTGGGTAATAACTCCCCTGAAGGACAGTGGTGAAGATTAAGAGTACCTGGCACTCAGTAAACACTAGCTTAGAGGCCACCATTCTTCTTTGTTAAGGAAGACAATAACTGTGTAGTCTAGCCAATAAACCATATGCAAAAAAATTACCTTGAGGCATTACTTGTATTTAGATTTTTTAATTATTATTTTATATCAGTTACCAATGTAAATGAAAATCCTCCCCTTCCTTCATTTTGTCATATACCTAGATCCTGGATAACAAAATGCCTGTTTCTCACGGATACCCTGGGTTTTAACTCTGATTTATCCGATCCTTTTGACTTCCCACGGCAAAGGCCCAGAGGATGCAGAAAGAGGCTGAAGCATCACAGAGAAGCCAGCCTGATCCTGAAATTCTGCAACCGCACCCCAGATTTCAGGACCAAAATGGAGCCAAAACAGCACCCTCTATCCACGCAGCCAGCGTCCGCCTCCAGGCCCATTTCCTCTCCAAGGATGTCAGCGATCGATCGGAGAAAGCGTCTCCGGAGCCTGCACCTGGCAGCATCCTGTTTCCAGTTTACCGCGACAGAATCGCAACCCTAGGAATGGAGGTATGGCCTATAAAGCCCGCTTTGGAAGGCAAGATCCGCTTCTCTGCAAGGTTCAGAACTGAGAGGAAAGCGCAAGCGGGAATCCCAGCTTTGAATCAGAGAGGGGAAAGCCGAAACCTAGAGTTCGCAGCCGAACATCGCCCCCAGGGCCACCGGAGAGGAGTCGCCCACCCTGCTCCCTGTTTCCCACGCCTGGCCCAGCTCACCAGACACTCCATCCTCGCTCCTGGCCGCGCAGGTTATTTGGTAGCTGCTGGGAAGCCTGGAGGGATCTCACACCGGACCAGGCAGAGCCCCTCCACTTTCGCGGAGCGACGATGCCTTACTCCCCACGGTTTCGCTGCTTAACTCCTACTCCTCCGCCCCGGCTCCGGCCCCGGCCCCGGCCCCGGCCCCGCCCCCGGCCCCGGCCCCGCCCCCGGCCCCGCCTCCGCCCCCGCCTCCGCCCCCGCCCCCGCCGCTACACCTAAGCGCCCACCCCAACTCCATCGCGCCCACCCCTAGCCCCCAACACAGAGGTATAAAGGGGGATTAAATAGTACTCATCTTTTCCCGTCTTCAAACCATTTCGCTGTTTTCAGAGGTTGCAACTGGTAAGACTGAGCAAGTGTTTGGAAAAAGATAGTTTCCATTTTCATTATACAGACAAAGAAAGGGAAAGGAGGGGGTGGGAAGACATGAATTGCCTCACTGCGTGGTGCTTGAAGGAATGACAGGCTGCATTGTGGACCACGCAAGTATGAAATGATTTTTGAGAAATGTTACAGTTTCCCCAGTTACCATCTCGGAAAACTCAAATATTTTGAAGCTAAATTTAACCAATAGAAAATTTGCAAAGCAAATGTGTATTTTTTTGTATCCAGAATCAAATTATGTATTTAAACCATCAATGCTGTAATGATCTCTCCTTTATTAATGTGACTGTTTTTTTTCCCCCTCGGCTGTGAGAAACTTTCTTCCACTTGCATTGATGATGAGGATTTTTCTTATTTTAACAAGCTCCGGAGTTCTTGGCTCTTAAACAAAAGACAGATCAATGAAGTATTCAATTCTTATAGCCTTTTCTGTGTTCCCTACCACCACTCGTGACCACCACACCTACGACAAGGTATTGGGACAGAGCTTCTATTATACTTAAGCCTGCAAATTCCAGGGCAGTAAATAAAATAATAACTGATTTTTTTTCCAGAAAAACAAACACTGAAAGGACTAAAATATTCTTGGAGTGGCAAACAAGATACATAAGAGAAAGGTAATTTATATAGCGAAATTAAAGGTCAAATTAAGGAAACTAAAAGAAAACTCTTAAAGCTTCAAACATGACAAGTAGAGACATCAAGAAAAAGAATCAAAGTGACTTTAAATGTCACAAAGCAGCGCTGGATGCAAGAAGGCAATGAGTTAACTTTCAAAATATGGAAGAAAAAATAACTTTGAACTCTACTTTGTCTTTTATAACAACTACTACAAAAGTATTATTTTTTTAATACTTAAATTTTTTTATTAAATGTGTCGTTCACAAGGTGAAATGCATACATCATGAGCACCCAATATTTGTCATAGAGTGAATATACGTGCATAGCCAGAAGCAGATAAAAACTTACCATTCCCTGTTCATCAGAGCCTGCCCTCTCTTTGACTACCCTTTTTATCACTGCCACCTTTCCACCACTCTATTACTTTCAACATCATAGGCTAGACCTCCCTGTTTGTGAACTTCATATAAATAGCATCATAGACAATGTCCTCATTTGTATCTTCGATCTTTTACTCAACAGTGGATTTGAACATTTTATCCATGTTATTGCATGTAATTGTGGCTCACTCATTCTCATTGCTGTATATGATCCCATTCTTTAAATGCCACATTTATTTATCTATACTATTGTTACTAGACATTTGTTTGTTTTCCATTTTAGGGAGGGTTATTTTTAATAGTGTGCTATAAACACTCTTATATGTGACTTTTCCTAAACATATGTACACCATTGTTAGATTATTCTTTGACATTGCCAGTTTTATCTTTTTCTATCACTTTATTTTTAAACTTTATTTATTCTTTTTTCCTCCCAAGTACATAGATGATATTTTGTGGGTGATATTTTGCTGGACCTCAATTCTTAAAATCTACTGAAGAACTCTGTCCTAAATTTTATTAGCAAAATATTATAAAATGACAGGATGAAACAACATTTTGTTAAGCATAGAAATTTCAGAAATTATATTGAGATTCTCCTTTAAAATATTTTCAAAAGAAGTATTCTATAAAAAAGAAAAAATTAGTCCAGGCAGACGCTATATGGAAAGATAAGCAGAAAGGATAACTCATCAAAACTTATAAGTATAACTGCCTAAAACTTATAACTGCCTAAAAAAAAAAGCAAATTCCCCAAAATTGTATGTTTATAATTAGATAATTTAATAATTCACATCTTAATGGAAGGGATTAAGAAGATAATGAGATTTTGAAAGATAGGTGAGAATTTTGCCAAGATGTATATGTTTAGGAAATAGACATAAAAATGTAATACAAGATGGAAAAAATTCTGAAAATGACAGATTGGTCATAAGAATTTTAAAATTGACATTGTAACAATGTAAAGCCTTCAATTCACAAACATGGAATGTTGTTCCATTTGTTGTGTTTTCTCTAATTTCTTTCGTTAATGTTTTATAGTTTTCACTTTAACTTTCAACTAATGAAGACCTACCATATAGCACATGGAGCTACATTCAGTGTTCTGTAATGAACTATGCGTATGTGCTAAGTCACTTCAGTTGTACCTGACTCTCTGTGACCTCATAGACTATAGCCCACCAGGCTCCTCTGTCCACAGGATTCTTCAGGCAAGAATACTGGAGTGGGTTGTCATGCCCTCCTCCAGTAATGACCTATATGAAAATCTAAAAATGAGTGGGTATGTGTATATTATAACTTATCCACTTTGCTGTACAGCCAAAACTAATACAACAGTATAAATCAACTACACTCCAATAAATTTTTTTAAAAATTGAAGTGTAGTTAATTTACAATGTTGTGTTAGTTCAGGTGTCCAGCAAAGTGATTCATTTATATATACTATACTATACATACATACATACATACATATGTGTGGGCGTTCATAGTGGCTCAGATGGTAAAGGATCTGCCTGCATTGCAGACCAGGGTTGGATCCCTGGGTTGAGACGATCTCCTGGAGAAGGGAATGGCAACTCACTCCAGTATCTTGCCTGGAGAATTACAAGGACAGAGAAGCCTGGAGGGCTATAGACAATGAGGGTCACAAAAAGTTGGACACAACTGAGTAACTAACATTTTCAACTTTCATACATATATGTGTGTGTGTATTTATATATACTTTTTCACATTCTTCTCCATTATAGGTTATTACAAGATTCTGAATACAGTTCCCTGAGTTACACAGTAGGTCCTTATTGTTAATCTATTTTAAACATAGTAGTGAATATATGTTAACCCCAAACTTCTAGTTTATCTCTCCCCCCCTGTCCCCGCCATTCCCTTTGGTAACCATAAGTTTATTTTCCATGTCTGTGAGTCTAACTCTGTTTTGTAAATAAATTTACTTATATTACTTTTTTAGATTCCACATATAAGTGATCTTATATAATACCTGTTTTTCTCTGACTTGATTCACTTAATATGATAACCTACAATTCTTTAACCTCTTTAGTTAGATATATTTCTAAGAATTTTATTCCTTTTGATGCTATTGTAAATGGGCTTGTTTTTCCTAATTTTCTTTTTTGGAAAATAAAATAATTTGTTGTATAAATTATATGTAGAAACACCAAATTTTTGTCTATTAATTTTATATCCTATAACTATTGAATTTGTTTGTTCCAACAGGTTTTTTTTAGGCGGGGGTGGTTTCTATATGTAAGATCATGCCATCTGCAAAAGGGACAGTTTTACTTCTTCCTTATTGATTGTTATGCTTTTTATTTCTTGCCTAACTGCTCTGGCTAGGACTTCCAGTACTATAGAAGAGACATGCATGGGTCTCCTTGCTTTGTTCCTTATCTTGGAGGTAAATATTTCATTTTTTCATTGTTGAGTGGGATGTTATCTATGGACCTTTCATATATGCCCTTAATTATGTTGAAATACTTTCCTTCTATTCCTAGTTTGTTAAGAGTTTTTATCATGAAAGGATGATGAATTTTGTCAAATGTTTTTTCTAGTGTATGGAGAGGATCCTGTGATTTTTATCCTTTATTCTGTTAATGTGAAGTATCACATTATGGTATGTATTACATCCCTGTTATTTATCTTCTACCTGAAAATTTATACCTTTTGACCAGCTTCATCTAATTCCCTCTTCCCACCTTCTTGCTGGTGGCAACCACAAATCTGATCTCTTTCACTATGAACTTGTTTGTTTGTTTCTGAAGTGTAATAGACTTACAACACTCTGCCAGTTCCTAGTGTGCGACAGACTGATTCAATATTTCTATGCATTACAAAATGTTCACCACAGTAAGTTTAATTACCATCTAGACCATAAAAAGATTTTACAGAATTATTGACTATATTCTCTACACTATACCTTTCATACCTGTGATTCATTTATTGTGTAACTGGAAGTTTGTACTTCCAGTTGTGTTTTCTCTAATTTGTTGTGTTCCTTATCTCCCTAATCTATTTCTTTCATCCTCCCACTCCAGCCCCTCTGGCAACCTTCTGTATCTATCACTATTTTTATTTTGTTATGTTTGTTCCTTTGTTTTGTTTTTCAGATTTCACATATAAACGAAATCAGGTGGTATTGATATTTCTCTGTCTGACATGTCATTTAGCATAATACTATCTAAATTCACTCATGTTGTCACAGATGGAAATATTTAATTCTTTTTATGGTTGAGTAATAAATGGCAACCCACTCCAGTATTCTTGCCTGGAGAATTCAATCCAGGTTCCAGAGGAACCTGGCAGGGTAGGTCCATTGGGTTGCAAAGAGTCAGACATGACTGAAGTGACTTAGCAATAGTGCATCTGTACAAATAGTACAGATCTGTCCATAGTACAAAATCTGTTTTATCCATTCATCTCTTAATGGGACCTTAGGTTGCTTTCATATCTTGGCTATTGCAAATAATGATGTAATTAATGATGCAATGAACATAGGGGCACATATCTTTTCAAATTTCTGTTTTCATTTTTTTTATGTATACCCATGAGTAAAATTTATGGATCATATGGTAGTTCTATTTTTAATATTTTGAGAGGAGCCTACACACTATTTTCTATAGTGGCTGTACATCTCCACAAGTGTTCTCTGCTACCTACATCCTCACCAACATTTTTTTTTGTTGTTATTTTTTCATAATAGCCGTTCTACTGAGCCATTCTCAAGTGTGAGGTGATATTTTACTGTGGTCGTGAGTTGCATTTCCCTGATGATTAGCAATATTGATCCCGATGTCATGGCCTGTTGGCCATCTGTATGTCTTCTTTGGAAAAAATGTCTATTCTGGTCCTATTCTCAGTTTTAATTAGGTTGTTTTTGATGGTGAGTTACATGAGTTCTTTGTGTATTTTGGATATTTACCTCTTATCAGATATATTGTTTGAAAAGTCTTCTCCCAAACAGTAGAGAGCCTTTTCATTTTGTTAGTGTCCTTCACTGTACAAAAGCTTTTTAGTTTGATGTAGTTCCATTTGTTCATTTTTGGTTTTGTTTCTCTTGCCTGAAGAGACAGAGTCAAAAAAACATTGCTAAGACTGATGTCAAAGACTTACTGCCTACATTTTCTTCTAGGAGTTTTATGCTGTCCAGTTTTATATTTACATCTTTAATTCACTTTGAGCTTATTTTTATATGTGGTGTGAGAAAGTAGTCCAGTATGATTCTTTTGAATATAGCTGTCTAGCTTTTACCAGCATAATTTACTGAAGATGCTGCCTTTTTTGCTATTGTATATTCTTGCCTCCTATGTTGTAGATTCACTGACCATAAAAGTGTGAGCTCATTTCTGGATTTTGATTCTGTTCCATTAATCTATGCATCTGTTTGTGCAGTAGTACCATATTGCATTCATGACTGTAGCTTCATAGTACTGTTTGAAATAAGGGAGTATGATACTTCCAGCTTTGTTCTACTTTTTTAAGATAGATGTGGCTATTTGGGGTTTTTTTGTGTGTTTTCATATGAATTTTAGGAACATTTGTTCTAATTCTGTGAAAATGCCATTGGTATTTTGTTAGGGATTGTACTGAAACTATAGCACACCTTGGGTAGTATGGTCATCTTAACAATTTTAATTCTTCCAATCCATGAACACGGTATATCTTTCCATTTGTGTTGTTACCAATTTCTTTATCATTGTCTTGTAGTTTTCCAAGTACAGGTGTTTTGCCTCCTTCAGTTTAGTTCAGTCGCTCAGTCATGTCCAACTCTTTGCGATCCCATGGACTGCAGCATGCCAGGCCTCCCTGTCCATCACCAACTCCCGGAGTTTACCCAGACTCATGTCCATTGAGTTGGTGATCCCATCCAACCATCTCATCCTCTGTTGTCCCGTTCTCCTCCTGCCTTCAATCTTTCCCAGCATCAGGGTCTTTTCAAATGAGTCAGCTCTTCGCATCAGGTGGCCAAAGTATTGGAGTTTCAGCTTCACCATCAGTCCTTCCAATGAACACTTAGGACTGATCTCCTTTAGGATGGACTGGTTGGATCTCCTTGCAATCCAAGGGACTCTCAAGAGTCTTCTCCAACACCACAGTTCAAAAGCATCAATTTGTCGACCCTCAGCATTCTTTATACTCCAGCTCTCACATCCATACATGATTACTGGAAAAACCATAGCTTTGACTAGACAGACCTTTGTTAGCAAAGTAATGTCTCTACTTTTTAATATGTTGTCTAGGTTGGTCATAACTTTCCTTCCAAGGAGTAAGCGTCTTTTAATTTCATGGCTACAGTCACCACCTGTAGTGATTTTGGAGCTCAAAAAAATAGTCAGCTACTGTTTCCACTGTTTCCTCACCTATTTGCCATGAAGTGATGGGACCAGATGCCATGATCTTTGTTTTTTGAATGTTGAGCTTTAAGCCAATTTTTTCACTCTCCTCTTTCACTTTTGTCAAGAGGCTTTTTAGTTCTTCTTCACTTTCTGCCATAAGGGTGATGCCATCTGCATAACTGAGATTATTGATATTTCTCCTGGCAATCTTGATTCCAGCTTGTGCTTCCTCCAGCCCAGCATTTCTCATGCACTCTTTATGTACTCTGCATATAAATTAAATAAACAGGGTGACAGGATATAGCCTTGATGTACTCCTTTTCCTATTTGGAACCAGTCTGTTGTTCCATGTCCTGTTCTAACTGTTGCTTCCTGACCTGCATACAGATTTCTCAAGAGGCAGGTCAGGTGGTCTGGTATTCCCAGCTATTTCAGAACTTTCCACAGTTCATTTGTGATCCACACAGTCAAAGGCTTTGGCGTAGTCAATAAAGCAGAAATAGATGTTTTTCTGGAACTCTCTTGTTTTTTTGATAATCCAGTGGATGTTGGCAATTTGATCTCTGGTTCCTCTGCCTTTTCTAAAACCAGCTTGAACATAGGAAGTTCATGGTTCACGTATTGCTGAAGCCTGGCTTGGAGAATTTTGAGCATTACTTTACTAACGTGTGAGATGAGTGCAATTGTGTGGTAGTTTGAGCATTCTTTGGCATTGCCTTCCTTTGGGACTGGAATGAAAACTGACCTTTTCTATTCCTGTGGCCATTGCTGTGTTTTCCAAATTTGCCAGGATATTGAATACAGCACTTTCATAGCATCATCTTTTAGGATTTGAAATAGCAAACTGAAATTCCATCACCTCCACTAGCTTTTCTTCGTAGTGATGCTTCCTAAGGCCCACTTGCCTTCACATTCCAGGATGTCTGGCTCTAGGTCTGGCCTCCTTAATTAGATTTATTTCTATGTATTGTATCCTTTCTAATGCAATTGTAAATAGGATTATGTCCTTAATTTTCTTTCCAATAATCCATTTTTAATGTATAGAAAAGGAACAGACTTCTATATATTAACTTTGTATACTGAAACTTTACTGAATTCATTAATGAGTTCTAATAGTTTGTTGATGGCATCCTTAGCATTTTCTATATAGTATCATGTCATCTGCAAACAGTGACAAGTTTCCTACTTCCTTTCCAATCCAGATCTCTTTTTATGTCTTTTCTTATTTGGTTGCTGTGGCTAGGACTTTCAATAATGTGTTGAATACCAGTGACAAGAGTGGTCTTTCTTGTCTTGTTCCTCATCTTATAGAAAATGTTTTTAGCCTTTTATCATTAAGTATGATGTTAGCTGTGGGTTTGTCATATATGACCTTTATTATTTGAGGTATATTCTCTCTTTACTCACTTTGTTGAGAGTTTTTATCATAAAGGAATGTTGAATTTTGTAAAAGCTTTTCTGCATCTATGAGATAATCACCTGATCTTTATTTTTCAATCTGTTAATGTGATGTATCGCATTTGATTGATTTGCAGATATTGTACCATCCTTATCTCCCTGGGATAAATCCCACTTGATCATGTTATATGATCCTTTTAATGTATTGTTGAATTAGTTTGCTAATATTTTGTTGGGGAAATTTGCATCTATGTTCATCAATGATATTGACATAATTTCTTTTTTATGATGCTTTTGTATGCTTTAAGTATCCAAATGATGCTAGCTTCATAAATGAATTTAGAAGCATTTCTTCCTCTGAATTTTTTTGAAATAATTTGAGAAAGATATATGTTAACTATTCTCTGAATGTTTGTTAGAATTCACCTGTGATGCTATCTAGTTCTGGTCTTTTTTTGGCTGGGATTTTCTTTAATTACTGGTTTAATTTCATGATTGGTAAATGGTCTGTTTATATTTTCAATTTCTTGTTTCAGTCTTAGGAGATTGTATTGATGCAGTGTCAGCTATAACTTCTCTTTCATTTCTGATTTTATTCATTTGAACCCATCCTGTTCTTCTTATCAGTCTAATGGTTTAGAGATTTATCTTTTCAAAGAACCAGCTCTTAGTTTCATTGATCTTTTCTGTTATTTTTTAAATCTCTGTTTCATTTATTTCTGCTCTAATCTTTATGATTTCTTTCCTCCTATTAACTTTGGCATTTATTTGTTCTTCTTTTTCTAGTTCCATTAAGTGTAAAGTTAGATTGTTACCTGAGATTTTTTTTTTGCTTCCTGAGGTAGACTTTTATCATGTAAATTTCCCTTTTAGAACAGATTTTGCTATGTCACATATATTTTTGGATTGTGTTTTTTGCCTCGGGTATTTTTTATTTCTTCTTTAACTTTTTCTGTGATTCATTTGTTATCTAGTGACATATTGTTCAGCCTCCACATGTTTGTGGCTTTTGCAGCTTTTTCTTATAGTTGATTTCTAGTCTCATAGCCTTGTGGATGGAAAAGTTGCTTGATAAACTTTCAATCTTCTTAAATTTACTGAGATTTATTTTGTAGCCTAGCATGTGATCTATCCTGGAGAATGCTCTATGTGTATATGAAAAGAATGTGTATTCTGCTGCTTTAAATGGAATATTGTATATAGATCTATTAAGTCCAATGTGTTGTTTAAGGCAATTGTTTCCTTGATGTTTTTGTCTGGATAATCTGTCCATTGATATAAATGAGGTGTTAAAGTTCCTTACTATTATTATGTAATTATTATTGTATTATTGTCAATTCCTCTGTTTATGTTTGTTAATATTTGTTTTATATATTTAGGTATTCCTATGTTGAATGTGTATGTTTACAATTGTTGTATGTTCTTGCTGTTTGATCTCTTTATTATTTTGTAATGTCTTTCTTTGTCTGTTATTATATCTTGGTTTTAAAATCTATTTTCTCTGATGTAAGTATTGCCTCCCCAGCTTTTTTTCTTTTGATTACCATTTGTATGGGATGCTATTTCTCTCCCCTTACTCTGAAGCTAGTGTAGATTTGAATTTGAAGTGAGTCTCTTATGGAGAGAATATATATAGGTCTTGTTTTCTTGTTTATTCAGTTACTCTTTATCTTTTGATTGGAGCATTTACTCCATTTACATTTAAAGTAATTATTGATAGGAGGGCATGGAAACCCACTCCACTACTCTTGCCTGGAGAACCTCGTGGAAAGAGAAGCCTGGCAGGCTACAGTCCATAGGGTCACAAAGAGTTGGACATGACTGAAGTGACTTAGCACAGACATAGACATGTGCTTACTGGGCTTCCCAGGTGACACTTGTGATAAAGAACCCACCTGCTAATGCAGGAAATGTAAGAGACATGGGTTTGATCCATGGGTCAGGAAGATCCCCTAGAAGAAGGCATGGCAACCCACTCCAGTATGCTTGTCCAGTATGCATAGACAGAGGAGCCTGGCAGGCTATACCCCATAGGGTCACAAAGAGCTAGACATGACTGAAGTGACTGAGCATGCACACATGCTCATGTACTTATTATCATTTTGTTATTTGTTTTCAGGTTCTTTTATGGTCCTTTTTTATTCCTTTCTCTTTTTTGCTCTGTTCCCTTGAGATATGGTAACTCTCTTTAGTTTTATATTTGGATTCCTTTCTCCATTCTGTGAGTGTATCTATCATAAATTTTGGTTTTTGCTTACCATGAAGTTTATATATATATATGAATCTATATATAGATTATTTATATATACACGATTATTTTAGGTTGCTGATCTCTTACGTTCAAATGCATTTTAACAACCTTGTATTTTTACTCCTCCAAGTTTACTGTTTTGACATTATATCATTTATCTTTGTCTTTTGTGTATCCCTTTACAATTTATTGTGAATATAGTTGATTTTAGCCTTTCTACTAAGTTTATAGTTGATCTACTCCCTTTACTGTATATTTGCCTTTACGAATGAGAGTTTTCCTTTTGTAATTTTTGAGCCTCTAGTTTTTGTTCCTTTCTTTTCTGCTTAGAAAAATTCCTGTTACATTTCTTGTGAAGCTGCTTTGGTGGTGAACTCTTTTAGCTTTTGCTTACATATAAAACTTTTGCTTTCTCCATCAAATCTGAATGAAAGCCTTGCCAGATAAAGTGTTCTTGTTTGTATATAGTAGCACTCCCTCTGGCTTGCAGAGTTTTTTCTGAATAGTGAGCTGACAGTCTTTTGGGAGTTCCCTTGTGCATAACTTGTTACTTTCTCCTTGATGCTTTTAATATTCTCTTTATTTTTATCATTTTAATTACAATATATCTCTTTGTGTTTCTATTTGGGTTGATTCTATTTTGGACTCTGTTCCTCCTGGACCTATATGTCTGTTTTCTTTCTCAACTTAGGAAAGTTTTCAGCCAATATGTATTTGGGACTCTGTTCCCCCTGGACCTAGATGTCTGTTTTCTTTCTCAACTTAGGGAAGTTTTCAGCCAATATGTCTTCAAATATGTTCTCTGTCTTTTTCTCTCTTCTCCTTCTAGACCCTTATAATGACATTAGTGTACTTGATGTTGTCCCAGAAGTCTCTTAAACTGTCCTTATTTATTAAAATGCCTTTTTTCTGTTTAGCTTGAGTGATTTCCACACTCTTTTAAATTACTGCTTCTTCCCCAGGTCTCTGTTGAGTGAAATTTTGTGTGTACCTTTAGCAATGAAGTCTCTACTTCCTACAGCCCTTAGGCTCTCCTGAAAGCACATCACACTGGCCTTCAAATCCAGATTTTCTAGGGCTCATCTTCCTGGTGCAGGACCCTCAGGGTGGATTGTTCGATATGGAACTTGTACCACTCACTCTTGGGGGGAACCTCTGCAACTGTGAGTCTCCTGCTGTTTGTGGGTCATCTACCTGGGGTATGGGTCTTGATTATAGTGAGTCTCTACTTCCCCATCCATCTTCTTGTGGTTCCATTTTTATATCTTCAGCTGTAGAAGATCTTCTCTGCTAGTCTTTGGGTTGTCCTCATTGATAGTTGCTCTGAAGATTATAATTTTGGTGTGCTTATTGGAGGAGGTGAGCTCAGGGCCTTTCTCCTCTACTATATTGGCCAAGTTCAAGCCTGTGTGAGCCTTTTAATGAGCCATTGAATTTAATTTTCTGGTATTTTATCAAGGCCTTTTCCATATATTTCTGCTGTTACTGCTCAGCTGTTCAGTCATGTCTGACTCTTTGCGACCTGATGGACTGTAGCCCACAAGGCTTTTCTGTCTATGGGATTCTCCAGGCAAAATACTGGATTGAGTTGCCATTCCCTTCTCCAGGGGATCTTCCCTACCCAGGAATCAAACCCTGGTCTCCCACATTGTAGGCAGATTCTTTACCATCTGAGCCACCAGGGAAGCCCTTCCATATATTATGTTGGTGTAAAAGTAATTGTGGTTTTGCAATATTGAACTTTGCTATTTGATATGGGAATACATTCTTAAATAAATGTGGTTATGTTACATATCATTTTAATGCACATTTCTCACTTTATGCTTTTTTTTTTGCTAATGACATTACTTGCTGTGTATTGTATATTTATCTTAGAGTAGGGAAATGATGTTTTTTAGACAAACAGCAAATTTAAGTGATTTTCATACTCAAGTTCAAAATGGGTTGTAAAGCAGCAGAGACAACTCACAACATCAACAATGCATTTGTTCCAGAAACTGCTGGAGATAAGGACCTCGAAGGTGATGAATGCAGTGGCTGGCCATTGGAAGTTGATAACAACAAATTGAGAGTGGTCATTGAAGCTGATCCTCTTACAACTACATGAGAAGCTGCTGCACAATTCAACATCAACCATTCTATGGTCATTTGGCATTTGAAGCAAATTGGAAAGTTCAATAAGCGGGTGCCTCATGAGCCCACTGAAAATAAAAGAAACTGTTGTTTTTGAAGTGTGATTATATGCAACAACAACAAAACATTTCTCAATCGGATTGTGATGTGCAATGAACAGTGGACTTTATATGACAACTGGATGGCCAGCTCGGTGTTTGGATCGAGAAGAAGCTCCAAAGCACTTTCCAACACCAAACTTGCACCAAAAACTGGTCATGGTCACCGTTGGGCAGTCTGCTGTCCGTCTGATCCACTACAGCTTTCTGAATTCCAGTGGAAACTTTCCATCTGAGAAGTGTGATCAGAAAATCAATGAGATGCACCAAAACTGCAATGTGTGCAGCTGGCATTGGTCAACAGAAAGGGTGCAATTCTTCTGTAGGACAGCACTCAACCACATGTCTCACAACCAATGCTTCAAAAGTTGAACGAACTGGGCTATGAAGTTTTGCCTTATCTGCCATCTTCACCTATCTCTCGCCAGCCGACTATCATTTCTTCAAGCATCTTGACAACTTTTTGCAGAGAAAACAGTTCCACAAACCAGCAGGAGGCAGAAAATGTTTTCCAAGAATTCACTGAATCCTGAAGAACGGATTGAATATTGGCTAAAATGTGTTGATTTTAATGGTTCCTATTTTGATTAATAAAGATATGTTTGAGCCTAGTTATAATGATTTAAAATTTGCAGTCCAAAACCATAATTACATTTCACCAACCTAATATATTTCTTATATAATACATTTCTGTTCTTGTGTTGTCTTTACCTTTGGTATCAAGTAAATCTGGTCTAATAAAATGAGATTGGAACTGTTTCCTCCTTTTTAATTTCTTGAAAGAGTTTAAGAAACATTGGCATTGATTCTTGTCTGGTAGAATTTGGTGCCTGTTTGGTAGAATTTAAATGTTTGGTAGACTGAAGTCATTTCAGTCGTGTTCAACTCTTTGCAACCCTATGGACCATGGCCTGCCAGGCTCCTATATCCATGGGATTCTCCACGCATGAATGCTGGAATGGGTTGCTATGCCCTCCTCCTGGGAATCTTCCCAACCCAGGGATCAAACCGATGTCTCTTTCCTCTCCTGCATTGGCAGGTGAGTTCTTTGCCACTAGCACCACCTGGGAAGCCCCAGGGAATGTGCTGGAGTGGGTAGCTGGTCCCTTCTCCAGGGGATCTTCCTGACCCAGGGACTAAACCTGGGTCTTTCGCATAGCAGGCAGATTCTTTACCATCTGAGCCACCAGGGAAGTAGTGAAGCCGTCTTATCCTGAACTTTTCTTCATTAGAAAGTTTTTGGTTACTGATTCAACCTACATACTAGTTATAGATCTGTTCAGACTTTCTATTTCTTCTTAGTTTTGATAAGGTTGTGTTTTTAGGAATTTATGTCTTCTAGATTATCTAGTTTGTGGTGTATAATATCTCACAGTGGTCTCTTATGATCCTTTTTATTTCTTTCATCAATCAAAATGTTTCTGATTTTATTTATTTGTCTTCTTTCTGTTTTTCTTAGTCTAGTTAATGGCTTGTCAATATTTTTATCTCTTCAAAAACCAACTTATAGTTTTGTTGTTTTTTTTTTTAATTTTTTTTCTATTTCTTCAGTCTTTGTAACTTCCTTCCTTGTGCTAACTTTAGGCTCAGTTTTTTCTTCTTTTCTAGCTCCTTAAGGAGTAGAATTAGATTTTTTACATAATGACTATGAGAATTCCCATAGCATTTTTTACATAAACAGAAAAAAACAAATCTATAATTCATATGGAATACAAAAAGCCATAATAGCCAAATCAATCTTGAGAAAGAAGAATGAACTTGGATGTATAGTATTTCCTGATTTTAGAGTATAGTACCAAAGTTACAGTAATTAAAACTGTGGTAATGACAGACATATGAATAAATGAAATAGAGAACTCAGATATAAATCCATATATACCACACAGTTGATTGATTTTTGACAAGGGTACCAAGCATGCACACTAGGGAAAGAATTGTCTCTTGAACCAACAATAATGTTAAAACTGGAGCTTCACAGGCAAAAGACTGAAATTGAATCTTTACTTTATACTATATAGAAAAGTCAACTCAAAATCAACAACAGACTTAAATGTAAGACTTGAAACTTAAAATCCTAGAAAAAATATAGGTGAAAGACTTCATGACATTGGTCTTAGCAATGATTTCAAGTACGTACACCAAAAGCACAGGCCACAAAAGCAAAGGTAGGCACAAAAGCAAAAGTTCAGTTCAGTTCAGTTCAGTCGCTCAGTCGTGTCCAGCTCTTTGAGACCCCATGAATCACAGCACGCCAGGCCTCCCTGTCCATCACCAACTCCAGGAGTTCACTCAGACTCGCGTCCATCAAGTCAGTGATGCCATGCTACCATCTCATCCTCGATTGTCCCCTTTTCCTCCTGCCCCCAATCCCTCCCAGCATCAAAGTCTTTTCCAATGAGTCAGCTCTTTGCACGAGGTGGCCAAAGTAATGGAGTTTCAGCTTTAGTATCATTCCTTCCAAAGAAAACTCAGGGTTGGCACATGAAACTATATCAAGCTAAAAAGCTTTTGCACAACAATGGAAACAATGAACAGTGTGAAAGTGCAACCTAAAGAACCTGAGAAATACTTCCAGTAGTCTTTAACAGTCACAGAACCATCACAAGCATGCAAAGGTTTTCTGCATCATTAACGACTTTTAAAACCATCACCCATCAATGTACATTCCGGGCGTGGAAGAGGAAACAATTACTCAGATACACAAGCAAGTAGTTCCAGAATCAGTTCTGTTAAGTACAGTCACTCAGTCGTGTCTGACTCTTTGCGACCCCATGAATTACAGCACACCAGACCTCCCTGTCCATCACCAACTCCCGGAGTTCACTCAGACTCAGGTCCATCAAGTCGATGATGCCGTCCAAATATCTCATCCTCCGCTGTCCCCTGCTGCCCCCAATCCCTCCCAGCATCAGAGTCTTTTCCAATGAGTCAACTCTTCACATTGAGGTGGCCAAAATATTGGAGTTTCAGCTTCAGCATCAGTCCCTCCAAAGAACACCCAGGACTAATCTCCTTTAGAATGGATTGGTTGGATTTCCTTGCAGTCCAAGGGACTCTCAAGAGTCTTCTCCAACACCACAGTTCAAAAGCATCAGTTCTTCAGCACTCAGCTTTCTTCACAGTCCAACTCTCACATCCATACATGACCACTGGAAAAACCATAGCCTTGACTAGACAGATCTTTGTTGGCAAAGTAATGTCTCTGCTCTTGAATATGCTATCTAGGTTGGTCACAACTTTCCTTCGAAGGAGTTCAGTTCAGTCACTCAGTCGTGTCCAACTCTTTGCGACCCCATGAATTGCAGCATGCCAGGCCTCCCTGTCCATCACCAACTCCTGGAGTTCACTCAGACTCATGTCCATCGAGTCAGTGATGCCATCCAGCCATCTCATCCTCTGTCATCCCCTTCCCCGACTGCCCCAATCCCTCCCAGCATCAGAGTCTTTTCCAATGAATCAACTCTTCACATGAGGTGGCCAAAGTACTGGAGCTTCAGCTTTACCATCATTCCTTCCAAAGAAATCCCAGGGCTGATCTCCTTCAGAATGGACTGGTTGGATCTCCTTACAGTCCAAGGGACTCTCAAGAGTCTTCTCCAACACCACAGATCAAAAGCATCAATTCTTCGGTGCTCAGCCTTCTTCACAGTCCAACTCTCACATCCATACATGACCACAGGAAAAACCATAGCCTTGACTAGACGGACCTTAGTTGGCAAAGTAATGTCTCTGCTTTTGAATATGCTATCTAGGTTGGTCATAACTTTTCTTCCAAGGAGTAAGCGTCTTTTAATTTCATGGCTGCAATCACCATCTGCAGTGGTTTTGGAGCCCCAAAAAATAAAGTCTGACACTGTTTCCCCTGTTTCCCCATCTATTTCCCATGAAGTGATGGGACTGAATGCCATGATCTTCGTTTTCCTAATGTTGAGCTTTAAGCCAACTTTTTCGCTCTCCTCTTTCACTTTCATCAAGAGGCTTTTTAGTTCCTCTTCACTTTTTGCCATAAGGGTGGTATCATCTGCATATCTGAGGTTATTGATATTTCTCCCGGCAATCTTGATTCCAGCTTGTGCTTCTTCCAGCCCAGAATTTCTCATGATGTACTCTGCATAGAAGTTAAATAAGCAGGGTGACAATATACAGCCTTGATGTATTCCTTTTCCTATTGGGAACCAGTCTGTTGTTCCATGTCCAGTTCTAACTGTTGCTTCCTGACCTGCATACAGGTTTCTCAAGAGGCAGGTCAGGTGGTCTGGTATTCCCATCTCTTTCAGAATTTTCCACAGTTTATTGTGATCCACACAGTCAAAGGCTTTGGCATAGTCAATAAAGCAGAAATAGATGTTTTTCTGGAACTCTCTTGCTTTTTGATGATCCAGCAGATGTTGGCAATTTGATCTCTGATTCCTCTGCCTTTTCTAAAACCAGCTTGAACATCAGGAAGTTCACGGTTCACGTATTGCTGAAGCCTAGCTTGGAGAATTTTGAGCATTACTTTGCTAGCATGTGAGATGAGTGCAATTGTGTGGTAGTTTGAGCATTCTTTGGCATTTCCCTTCTTTGGGATTGGAATGAAAACTGACCTTTTCCAGTCCTGTGGCCACTGCTGAGTTTTCCAAATTTGCTGGCATATTGAGTGCAGCACTTTCACAGCATCATCTTTCAGGATTTGAAACAGCTCAACTGGAATAAGCATTGCTTATCAACAGGATAAGCATTGACATTTGCTCAGTGTCAGGGATTGTCATCCATTTCAATCTTAAAGCTCTTGCCTCAGAGCCAAAGTGCTTGTATAGGAAACTATCCTGAGCTTCTGCACCTTATTTCTTCCATTTATTGTCATATCATCTGGCCTAATGAGCTTCTAAAATTTGTTTTCACTTTATTTGGGATGTGTTTCCAAATGTGTTTTTAATTAATCAGTGCTAGTCATAAAAGATAACATAACCCTGGAAAAAAATTTTGCAGACAATATATCCAACAAAGTTAATCTCCAAAATGTTTAAAGAGCTCCTACAACTCATAGCAACACACAACAACAATAACAAAAACCCCTTGTAACCCAATGGATAAATAGGCTGAGAATTTGAATAGATATTTCTCCAAAGAAGATACAAATGCCCAACAGGTATATGAAAAAATAGTCAGTATCACAAATTATCAGGGAAATGCAAATCAGTACCACAAATATCACCTGACATCTGTCAGGAGGGCTATTCTCAAAAAACAAAAGACAACACATGTTGGTGAGAATATGGTGAAGCTGCACCCTTGCTTGTTATTAATAGGAATGCAACATGATGCAACTGTTCTGGAAAACAGTAAAGAGGTTTCTCCAAAAATGTAAAATAGAACCATATATGATCCAGTCTCACTTCTGGGTTTTTATCTAAAACAATGGAAATCAGGATCTCAAAGTGATATTAGCACTGAAATATCAATAACCTCAGATATGCAGATGACACCACCCTTATGGCAGAAAGTGAAGAGGAACTAAAGAGCCTCTTGATGAAAGTGAAAGAGGAGAGTTGAAAAGTTGGCTTAAAGCTCAACATTCAGAAAACAAAGATCATGGCATCTGGTCCCATAACTTAATGGCAAATAGATAGGGAAACAGTGGAAATAGTGTCAGACTTTATTTTGGGGGCTCCAAAACCACTGCAGATGGTGATTGCAGCCATGAAATTAAAAGATGCTTACTCCTTGGAAGGAAAGTTGTGACCAACCTAGATAGTATATTCAAAAGTAGAGACATTACTTTGCCAACAAAGATCTGTCTAGTCAAGGCTATGGTTTTTCCAGTGGTCATGTATGGATGTGAGAGTTGGACTGTGAAGAAGGCTGAGCACCGAAGAATTGATGTTTTTGATCTGTGGTGTTGGAGAAGACTCTTGAGAGTCCCTTGGACTGCAAGGAGATTCAACCAGTCCATTCTAAAGGAGATCAGTCCTGGGAGTTCTTTGGAAGGAATGATGCTGAAGCTGAAACTCCAATACTTTGGCCACCTCATGTGAAGAGTTGACTCATTGGAAAAGACTCTGATGCTGGGAGGGATTGGGGGCAGGAAGGGAAGGGGATGACAGAGGATGAGATGGCTGGATGGCATTACCAACTCGAAGGACATGAGTTTGGGTAAACTCCAGGAGTTGGTGATGGACAGGGAGGCCTGGCGTGCTGCGATTCATGGGGTCACAAAGAGTCGGACATGACTGAGTGACTGAACTGAACTGAACTGATATTAATTGTAGCATGATGCACATTAGCCAAGGTTCAGAAACAACCTAAATATTCATCTGCAAATCAATAGATAATGAAAATGTGTTATATATAGTGGAATACTATTCAGCCTTAAAAAGAAAAATTCTGCAATATATGACAATGTGGATGACCATCATGGGCATTATTCTAAGGGAAATAAGCCAGTCACAAAAGATAAATCCTGTATAAGTCCACTTATGTGAGTGATCTAAAATAGTCAAATTCATAGAATCAGAGTGAAATGGTTGTTGCCAGGGGCTGGGGGGAAAGAAATGGGAAGTTACTGGTTAATTAGTCTAAGTTAACCAACATGAATTAGTTCTAGAGATCTGCTCTACAACATTGTAGTATTATATTGTATGCTTATAATTTTTATTAAGAGAGTAGATGTCATGTTAAATGTTCTTACCACAATGAAGTAAAATGTAAAAATAGAAATGAATTTATATACATTATAAGAAATTTAAAATTGAATAATCCAGCAACTTTGAAAGGAATTCAACTGAAATCAAATAATTCCCCTGCCAAAAAAAATCTATAAATCCAGATGGCTGTTAAGGAATAGAAATCTCTATCTTATACATGTTTTTAAAAGGAGAAATACTATATAACTAAGCTTTCTTTGAGTGTCAATTTCAAAACCTCAATTTGAAATTTTATTTCAAAGAAAGGAAAGATGATTCAAAGAAATAAAAGTATAGTCCAGCTTCATTTATAAAGCAGACAAAATTCCCCAAATGGTTTAGCATTTCAAAATCTGTCAATGGAATTTATTGTATTCATGAACTACTTTGGAAAGTTCATGTCACTATCTCAGCAAGTACAAAAACAATTACTTAAGTTCAACAACTTATATATGATAAAACCACATAAAATGGAAATAATGAAACTTCTCCTTAAGTTGATAATATACTTAAAGGTCAAACACTGCAGCAGATAGTGTAGAGAAATTTTAGACGTTTTTAAATTCAGAAGTGTTTTAAAGCAAAAATGTCATTACAGGCAAGCAAGATGGTGATCTATGTGAAAAATCATTAGATCAACAGAAAAACTTTGAATAAATAAACAGTTTAGCAAGGTTTCCAGCTACAGGTTAACTCACAAAATCAATAACTGTTCCTAAACCACTAATAACAAGCTAGAAATTTTCATTTAAAAATAGGTTACTATTCATTATAGCAAACAAATGTAAAGTATCAAAGAATTAACTTAGAAAAGATCCACAAAACCTACTGAGAGAAAAATTCTAAACTTTCTTAAATAACATTCAGAAAGACTTGAATAAAGGGATAACATATTTGTAGATTGAGCAAATTACACCGTAAAGATACCAATACTTCCAAAAGTAATTAGTCTATAAATTCAATGTAGGACTAACCAAAATTCAAGCTGTATTTTTTAAAGAATTTAAACATTTCATGATACATTTATATGTTTGTGTATCCTTCAATTGAAATATCAAGTTTGAAAAGAAAAAAGGGAAACCTCTCCCTACCACATTTTAACACATAACAAAAGACCATAGTAATAAAAAGCAAGCACTCATGAAAAAAAACAGTGGAACAAAAGTTCCACCAGAGAGAGCTGAAAATAAAGCTTATATGTAAGGAAAGAAAAGATCATGTAGTAGATGATGTCAGGAAATATGGATCATTATATGATGAAAATTAACACTATATTATCGAGTCTACATTAGGTATAAGTGTTTAAAGACCTAAATAGAAAATAGAAAAATAGAAAGCTAGTAAATACGATTATATTTGTGTGAGTTTAGGTAGATGAGGACTTCTTAAATAAGATTCCAAACTCAAGCTATTAGGTTAAAAAGTTATGAATTTAACAGCATTAAAGCATTAAATATCTTTTATTTTAATTTGAGTGATGCCAAATAGGGAAAAGTAATCAATATCTTGTATGGACAGAATCTAGGATATAAGGAATATCTATAGATGTAGACAACAAACCCGATGTCATATGAAGATGTAGACAATAACTTCTCAGATGGGGAAACCTATATAAAGCATGTTCATACTTATTAATACTCAGGAAAAAAGAAAACCCAAAATCAGATAAGCCATTCAATTGGTGACAGTGGGAGGTGGGAATAGACTGTGAATCAGGGAATGAATTGAAACATTCAAAGACATGATTATTACTATAACCTAATTTGAAATTACTAATTCATGAAACTATATATAAACAATTTTTTTCCATTTATTTGTAAGATAACAATTGCTGCAACTAAAGGCATGATTTAATATGGAAGGTTAAGTCTTAAATTTGAAGTATACACAATGACAGCAAAAGCCACACATTCGCCAATTACCTGTGTTCGTTAAGGAGTGTGGTTCATTAGGGGTGTCTCAGTTGGAGTGTGCCTGGAGAATCTCAGGGATGGAGGAGCCTGGTGGACTGCCATCTATGGGGTCGCACAGAGTCGGACACGACTGAGGCGACTTAGCAGCAGCAGCAGCAGCAGCTGGAGTGTGGTTTCAAGCACATTCTCAGACCTACAGATACAGACTGTGATAATACATAAGATGAATACAACCCAAACACTCCCCCTGGTGGAGTGGTAAAGCATGCTATGAAAACAAACCTGCTGCTGCTGCTAAGTCGCTTCAGTCGTGTCCGACTCTGTGCGATCCCATAGACGGCAGCCCACCAGGCTCCCCCATCCCTGGAATTCTCCAGGCAAGAACACTGGAGTGGGTTGCCATTCCCTTCGCTATTCAAACTCTCTTGACAGATCAAAATATCTTTTCAATAATATTTTTGATCATTGATTTTTAATAATATATTGATATGATTTGTCTCCTTGGAGAACATGTCCTGGATACTACCAAATTTATACCTCTGGTCTTACATGCTCTGTAAATTCCAGATTCATAAATCTAGATCCTTCTACTCTTTTAACTACTTTAATGGATTGTTACTGCAGACACTTAAAAGCTCAAATGCCTTTCCAGGCCTGTGGGTCTCACCTGTTCTGACCCTCACTTCTATTTCGAAGTCATTGTTCTAGTCACACTGACCTTCTCATTATTCTTTGAACACTTCGAACTCATTCCCACCTGAAGACCTATACTAATTCTTCCTTTTTTGTCTGGAACATTCTTTGCTAGAACTTTACTCACCTTTTTTCTTACCCAGTTCTCAGGTTAAAAGTCACCTCCTCAAAGAGACCACTCAACATAAACTGGCCCCATGATTTCTTTCAATTTTATCATTCTGTTTATTTTCTAAATAGTACTTATCACTACCCAGTATTTTCTTATTTCCTTGTATCTTTCCTTGACTCCCTCTCTCCACTGGAAAACGAGCTTCTGAAAGGCAAAGAACTTGTAGGTTTTAGCTGTGACTCTGTCTCCCACACTGAGAACAATGCATAGCAATATATAGGCATTGAGGAAGTATTTGTTGAATAACTGAATCAATATTTTATTATATTAGTCTTGTAAAGCCACACCACTCTCACCTTACTTTGTCAGGTAGACTTATCTCAAGTTTCGTGTCCTCACCATTTTTACCACCCAGCGGCCAT
The DNA here is from genome assembly GCF_014754425.2 of Oryx dammah. Lineage (NCBI taxonomy): Eukaryota > Metazoa > Chordata > Mammalia > Artiodactyla > Bovidae > Oryx > Oryx dammah. The sequence continues at coordinate 99,412,896 of NW_024070186.1, forward strand.
CCTCCCATCAGATGTCTGAAGTCCATATGATTCTCTCCCGTCAAAATCTGTCCGCAAGAATCTTAAACTCAATTTACCGTGTGTGCCAAGTCACTTCAGCTGGGTCTGACTCTTTGCAACTCCATGGACTATAGCCCACCAGACTCCTCTGTCCATGGGATTCTCCAGACAAGAATCCTGGAGTAGGTTGCCGTGGGGATCTTCCCAACCCAGGGACTGAACTCCATCTCTTGTGTCTCCTGCATTGGCAGATGGGTTCTTTACCACTAGCGCCACCTGGGAAACCTTCTATTTACTGTAAGCATGAAAGATACTAACAGCCTGCCCCTGTAACAATCCCAAGTAGCATGTCATTTTAATAAGGATAAATCCTTTGACTGCAAAATATTACCAAGAATATACAAAAGTTTTCCATGATGATTCTTTCCATGATTAATTTTCCCAGAGCAATTGGAATTTTTTTTCAGATTTAAAACTAACCCTTATTTAATCCACCTTTTCTATGAAAACAGGTGGTAATAATACAACTTACTTTTTCTTTCTCTGAGCAATACAGAAGATGAAAAATAAAATACATGAAACAGAAAAGAATATACCAAATGTATGTAGCCAATTATAAGAAAAACCAGCAGTACCTGGAAAACACAAACCAGAAACATGTTCTTTGGGACTCTACTTCTTTTTATATACTATACTGACATTTTGGTACCTTTAATTTGTAATGCTCTTTTGGTTTACCATTGTTTGTTGACATTCAAATTGATACTATAAGATTGTCACATTTCATTTTGTAAAATAATATACTAATAGTATTCAAATTGAAGAGAGACAATATTTACTATCATTCTATCACTCTCAAGAATTAAAAATATATATATAGCCACCTAAATATCCACTTAGGTATAACCACTTTAAAAATTATTAAGCAAAATATAATATAGTCACTTAATGAAATATTATCCTGTTACTAAAATTGAATTTCCAAAGATTCTGTAATAACCTTAGAAAATAAATTTACAAGGATAATTAGTATTTAAATTAATGTACTTAGTGATGCAATAGACACTTTATAAGGATTATGTAAAGTAGTAGTATTTGCCACCCTGAAATACATCTCTTTCACATAAGGGTTATCTCAGGCTGATTTTTTAAGAAGCTGAAAACACAGGATATACAACTGAAAACCAAGTAGAAGTTACTCTTTGATAAGAAAGATGTTTATAAGAAAAATAAATCTATAAGACAATCTGTAAGAGAAATCTTCATTTGTACTGGGAAGAAGAAGATGATGCTAAATGTGTAGATTCTTATCAATTGAGAAAGCAACAACTTAAATCTGCATAACAACCTTACCCATGTTTACAGTGCCTTTTCTGGTAACCTCCCATAACTGACTCCCCACCCCTAACATCTTTTTTCTTAAAAAAGCTGAAGATAGTGCTTAAGGTGATGGTGTCAGTCCTTTCAAAGGCTCTGTTTTCTTGGTTCTCTCCCATGTATACATACACTGAAATTTGTTTGTTTTTTCTCCTGTTAATTTGTAATATCATTTTTTTTTTTTACTAGACTAGCCAAAGAGCCTAAAAGGGAAGAAGGGAAAACTTTTCCATTCCTATAATTATTTACATCAACTGCTGCTGCTGCTGCTGCTGCTAAGTCACTTCAGTCGTGTCCGACTCTGTGCGACCCCATAGATGGCAGCCCACCAGCTCCCCTGTCCCTGGGATTCTCCAGGAGAGAACACTGGAGTGGGTTGCCATTTCCCTCTCCAATGCATGAAAATGAAAAGTGAAAGTGAATTCCCTCAGTCCTGTCTGACTCTTAGCGACCCCATGGACTTCAACCTACCAGGTTCCTCCATCCATGGGATTCTCCAGGCAAGAGTACTGGGGTGGGGTGCCATTGCCTTCTCCTTACATCAACTAGGTGAGCAAAATTATTTGGTAAAAAACGGAAAATGGAGGCCCTAAGATGTAATAAAATTGTCCAAAACTACACACTGATTAGGTGGCAAAACTGAGAAGCAAGTGTAGTTCTCTGTCTGACTCCAGGGCCTGCATACTTAAGAAAAACACAAATGGTAAAACTTTGAGTATCAACGCTTTCTACAATAGCTGTTTTGACTACAAAGTACATAAGTTGCATTATAGACTTTCCTTCTTTCTATATAGCCTTCTGCATATAATTTATATTTTATATTACAACTTCAGTTTAACAAAAGACCATCATTACGATTATCAATAATAGTTGTTAGGTGTAGCATAAAAATGAACTTGTACCTCAAGGTGGATGGATCTTAAGGAAATTTTCACTTAAGTGGGATGAACTACTGTGTATTTCACATCTTTGTTTCTGTCCTCTTCCTGTTTGTCAGATTGATGTCATTTGTCTGCTTATTGTGACCTCTCATTCCTTTTTAATTTGCTGCTTTAGTTTTTTATTATCATTGAAAAAAAGATAAATTCTTGTTAGCAATTACTTCTTCCCTGAGATACTATTAGCAAATCATAGATTTTAGTTGAAAATCTTTGTGCCATTTGTTTTTGGTTGGTCAAATATCACTCTGCCTCAGTTTCTATTTTTAACTCTGTTGTTGTTGTTGTTGTTGTTTCAGTGAGATACTGCATAGCTCATTCAAATGGGCTGAGGAAGCTGAATGGAAATAATCTGGCACAAAAATTTGAACACAGACCTGAAGTCAATGGCAACAAAAATGGGGTTGGGGGAGGAAACTCTTAATAAGATTTCAGCAAAATCAGGGATTTATATCCCAGATACGTTCTATAAAGCTAGTGCTACATCGCTTCAGTCATGTCCAACTCTTTGTGACCCCATGGACTGTAGCTCACCAGGCTCCTCTGTCCATGGGATTCTCCAAGAAAAAATACTAGAGTGGGTTGGCATGCCCTCCTCCAGGGGATCTTCCTGACTCAGGGATCAAATCTGAGTCTCTTACATCTCCAGCATTGGCAGGTGGGTTCTTTTCCACTAGCCTCACCTTAAAGATAAACATGGAAAAATCCTCTTCTGAACTGACGTTATATCTTTGAAGACATTTATATCTCAGTACAGTTCAGTTCAGTTGCTTAGTCGTGTCTGACTCTTTGCGACCCCATGAATCGCGGCACGCCAGGCCTCCCTGTCCATCACCAGCTCCCAGAGTTCACTCAGACTCATGTCTGTCGAGTCAGTGATGCCATCCAGCCATCTCATCCTCTGTTGTCCCCTTCTCCTCCTGCCCCTAATCCCTCCCAGCATCAGAGTCTTTTCCAATGAGTCAACTCTTCGCATGGGGTGGCCAAATACTGGAGTTTCAGCTTTAGCATCATTCCTTCCAAAGAACAGTTAGAAATAATTTTTAAAAAAAAAGTGAAATTAACCATAATAACCTACTCAATAGATTGATGGGACATACATATGCCATTTAGTTGCCATATCTCAATCTCACGATTTGGGGAAAATTACCAGGAGAAAAAGGCTGATTGACTTCTGTTTGAAAGGATACATGTAACAGAAATACTTATCTCTACTCTTTCCTGAGACTTCATTAAAATAATAGTAACAAAACTAAAATGATTAAATGAAAAATAACAAGTAGACAGAAGAGAGACCTCATTAACAAGAAGTGTAAACAAGCATGTGAAAGATGTAAAAAGTACAAAATGGCCTATGAAGGTGCAGGATGAAAGAAGCTGCAGGCTCATGTATGTACAAAGCAGACTATTCCTGCACAGAGAGCCCTGCAGGACTTGCGGGGAGGGGCTCAGGATTCAGATGACAAAGGAAGGAATAGTGAATCACAGAATAAAGGTTAGAGTCAAAAGCATCACTTCCATATCCCAAAGCACAACTTTGGACAGCCAAGTGCTTACTCCTCAGGCAAAAAACATGGAGGTTCAAGTAATCATTAAACATGCAGAAATAGCCAAGGTAGAGGGGATCAGAGCAGCAAAGTAAAGGCTCTCCATTCTGGCTTTCAGAGTCTTCTGGTTAATTGCTGCCTGCTCTCTACAAATAAAAATTTAGCTCTTCACAAGACGCAAAAAACCAAATGAAGATACTTTAAACTCCCAGTCAAGAATCTGTAAACTTTGAAGAAAGCCTGTAATCAAAGTAGAAATCACTGAGTAAAAATAACATAAAATCATGGTAGTGGAGGTGAGGCAGGGACTGGTAGAGATAATTAAAGACAATTAAAGCACCCCTAAATTATTATTCTTAGATAGATTTGAGAAGATATTATTTCCGTAAAGTAGGAAGATAATTTGTAAAATTAATTTTAAATTATAAAAGCAATTCAGAAGTATAAACTTGATTATCAAAAGAAGGAAACAGTTAATAAAGAGTTTGAAGACAAATTTTAGAAACTTTCTCAGTCTGAAGAAAAGCAAAAGAGACATGAATGCTAAAGAAAAAATAAAATCCAAACTAAATATTTAATGGCTGCTTAATAAAGTTTATCAAAAGAGAATGTTATATGAATGGGAAAGTCTCAAAGATAAGAGAAGGTTGTCAGAGTTGAAGGATTTGAGTCTCTGGATTGAATGAACCTACCAAATAAATGCCCATCACATTAAAGGATTTTTAAAAAGACAACTGTTAAAAAAATAGCACTAGAAAGTTTCAAAAGTCTAATAGTAGAAGAGCCTATGTTACCAATGAGAAGTAATATTTACTATCACAATTATCAGATTGACATTTGGCTTCTTATCAATAACAATTGATAATCTGCCTGCAATGCAGGCAGACCCTGGTTCAAATCCTGAGTCAGGAAGATCCCCTGGAGAAGGGATAGGCTACCCACTCCAGTATTCTTGGGCTTCCCTTGTGGCTCAGCTGGTAAAGAATCTGCCTGCAGTGCGGGAGACCTGGGTTCAATCCCTGTTTAATGGAGAAGACAATTGCACCCCACTCCAGTACTCTTTCCTGGAAAATCCCATGGATGGAGGAACCATGGGGTTGCTAAGAGTTGGACACGGCTGAGCAACTTCACTTTCACTTTTCACTTTCATGCATTGGAGAAGGAAATGGCAACCCATTCCAGTGTTCTCGCCTGGAGAATCCCAGGGATGGGGGAGCCTGGTGGGCTGCCGTCTATGGGGTTGCACAGAGTTGGACACTACTGAAGCAACTTAGCAGCAGCAGCAGCAATAACAATAGATGGTCAAGGTAACAGAGAAATACTCTGTTCTGAGGCCAGAACAATGCTTAAAGTTGTATAACAAGCAATATATCACATATAAAAGCATTCTAAGACCATAGAATAGATCCTGTGGTCTTTTAGCATGACCACCAGAGTCACTAGGAAAACAGCTCTTTGTTCTAATCTACAGCATTGAGTTTTGAACTCAATTCTAGACTAGTATTCTAGCCTAGAATACTAGAGTAGGTTGCCATTTCCTTCTCCAGGGGATATTCCTGACCCAGGGGTTGAACCCACATCTCCTGAATTGGCAGGTGGATTCTTTACCACTGAGCTACCTGGGGAGCCCTGAGTTTCTTTTTAATTCAGAGATTGATGAGATTTCCTGGGCCTAAATGAGGTTATATTTAGCTTGTCTGGACTGCTTACTAGACTACTCATTTCAATACTTTTACAGTTGGTTATATACAAAACTGTTAGATTTCCAAAAGATATGATGTCTCCTTCACTCATTCAAAATTTATGATTCAACATCACCGAAGGCTAGTGATGCTTTTGTTTCTTGGGTGGATGTGACAAATTATATGTAGATTCTTTACCCTTTTCATCATTTTCTTACATTTATAAAAACCAAAAATATAGATTATGTTAAAGATATCTCAATAAAATAGAATAAGTAGGCTAGCTAATGTGACTTACTCAATACTGTCACCAACTCTGAATATAGCATTAAGTTATACTGCAAGCTGTCCAGTCAAATAAGATTTTGGAAAAGTTATTAGCTTGTGCTTTCTGCAAATGATATGCGGAGGTGCTATAGTTTTTTTCCTAAAATAATCTGTAATAAATGACTTGCCTTCTCCATGTGTATTTTGAAGAAAGAAAATATTTCACTCATTGTAAAGCCTAGGCTTTGAAGTACTACTCTCTGAACAGTAAACAGTTAATAGTAGATTTCTCCTGTGAACTCTAGTTGGCAGATAAGTGAAGAGCCCTTCTCCTTCTGTTAAAAATATTTAAGGTTATGCAGTGAGGGCAGGAAACTCCTTTTTTGAATTTCTGGAAACTTGAATCAAAGCATATTAATTCTTGAATGTGGTGACAAGAGCCCTGTGGAAATGCAGCTACAAAAGAAGAATAAATGATGGCCAGTGTAAAGCTTGATAGTAAGAGATTTCAAGGATATATGTTACAATCTCCAAGTCAACCATTTAAAGGGTAGAGAAGGGTATAGGAATGTATAATTAACAAAGAGGGGGGAAATGAAATAAAAACAAATAATCTAAAAAAATTCAGGAAGAGAGAAAAAGAGACATAAAACTGGTCAGATAGTAAATAATTCGATGGTAGATTAAAATATCAATATATCAGTACTTACACCAAATTTAAAGAGTTTAAAGATTTTAGTTTTAAAAGACTATCAGGTGGAACTTGAAAACAATTATTTAAAGTCTATAGAAAATTGTTATTTTAATATTTAGAGAAGATTGCAGAGGAATAGGACAGGGAGACCACTTTCTCCCCCACAAATTCATCGAAAGAACATTTGGACGTTGAGCAAATTTCACAAAACAACTTCTGAATGCTGGCAGAGGACATCAGGCACCCAGAAAGGCAGTCCATTGCCTTCAAAAGTAGGTAGGACAAAATATAAAAGATAAAAAGAGAGACAAAAGAGGTAGGGATGGAGATCTGTTCCAGAAAGGGAGTCTTAAAAGAGAAGTTTCCAAACATTAGGAAACACTCTCACCTGTGGGTCTGTGGGGAATCTTGGAATCTCAGAGGGCAACATAACGAGGAGGAAAAATAAATAAATACATAATTAAAACCCATAGATTACATGCTTAACGGAAACTCCCAGCGCTCGCAGCTGCCACCAGCAAGCAGGGGCTGAACATTGCTTAGGGTAAGGACCGGGCCAAATGCCCTGAGGGCAATCTGAGGGAACTAACCTGAGACAGCAGCCCAAACTGTGGTATAGCCGGAGAGAGAGAGAGAGAGAGAGAGAGAGAGAAAGAACTATCCTGCGAAAAGCCCTAACTTGAGGCACTGCCAGGCCTGCTCACAGAACAAATGACTGAGCAAACATCAGAGGAGAGCTAGCAGGCTGTGGACCAGCCCATCTCCCACCGGAGACAAGCAGGCGTTGGGGGGTGGGGGAGGAGAGGGTAGAGCCAGAGCTGGAAAGGGGCAATCATGGCCCCAGAGAGACATCCTCTACCAAACTAAAAAACAGGCTCCATTGCTTACCAAGAGTTCCTGGGATTCTGGACAGTTGACATCTTCCGGGAGGGTCGCAGCCAGAGATCAGCTCCCCAGAAGAGACACACGGCACACCTGAGAAGGCATGCCTGTTGTGCACCCAGAAAAATGAATGGCTGGGATGCGGGAGGCGATAAGACGCACTGCCCACCTGGGGATGACTGTGCTTACCAAGCACCTGGTCCCCTGAGCTGCTCAGACCTGGGAAGGGCACAAAACGCAGGCCCAACCGAGTCTGCGCCTTTGGGGAGTACTCAAGAACCTGAACCTGAGCAGCTTAGACCTGGAAAGTGCGCACAACCCAGGGCCCACCTCAGACAGTTCCCGGAAGAGCAACCTAGAGCCTGAGAAGTGTAGACCATGAAAGTACACACGCAGTGAGCGGGGGAAACCCAGTGAGGCTGGAACACTGTGAGTACCCCCCACACACACCAGTGATATTTGTTTGCACTGTTCCCCCCTCTTCACAGCACAACTGAACAAGTGAGCCTAAATAAGTGACCACCTTCACCCCCTTGTGTCAGGGCAGAAGTTAAACACTGAGAAGACCAGCAAACAGAAGAAGCTAAAATAACTAGAGGGAACCACTTTGGAAGTTGCACCTGTCACTATAGTTAGCACTGACTACATTGGAAGGGGCGTATAGAAATTGAGAAGTATAAGCCAGATCTGAAACTGAGGTGACCCCACACTGTCTGCAACAGCTCCAGAGAAATTCCTAGATATATTTTTACTATTCTAATTTTTTAAATTAAAAACTTTTCTTTTCATTTTTAAGTCCTCTATTACTCCTTTAATTTTCATTTTTATAGTCTACTATTACCTTGCAAAAAAAAAAGACCCTATTTTTAAAGCACACTTTATATATATTTTTTATAATTTTTGTGACTTTTTTTTTTAATATTGTATTTTTGAGAGTCTAACTTCTGCTCTAGATTTTTAATCTTTGCTTTTTGGTATTTGTTATCAATTTTGTACCTTTAAGAACCCAATCTTCAGTACCCATTTTTACTTGGGAGTGTGATTAATGGCTTGATTGCTCTCTTCCCATTTTGACTCTCTTTCTTCTCCACCAGGTCACCTCTATCTCCTCTCTCTCCTTTCTCTTCTCTACCCAACTCTGTGAATCTCTTTGCATATTCCAGGCTGTAGGGAACTGATTACTGGCTGAATCTCTCTCTTTCTTTTTGATTCTCCCTTTTCTCCTCCTGGTCGTCTCTGTCTCCTTCCTCCCTCCTCTCTTCTCTGTGTAACTCTGTGACCATCTCTGAGGGGTCCAGACTGTGGAGAGCACATAGAGAATTGATTACTAGCTAGCTTGCTCTCTCCCCTTTTGATTCCCCCTCGTCTCCTCCTGATCACCTCTATCTCTCTCCTCCCTCGTCTCTTCTCCATGTAACTCTGTGAACCTCTCCAGGTGTTCCTCACTGCTGAGAAACTTTTTATCATTAACCTAGATATTTTGTGCTGTATAGATGGAGAAGTCTTGAGGCTACTGTAAGAATAATTATGAAATCCAGAGGCAGGAGGCTTAAGTTCAAAACCTGAGAACACCAAAGAACTCCTGACTCCAGGGAACATTAATTGATAAGAGCTCATCCAAAAACCTCCATCAGTTCAGTTCAGTTCAGTCGCTCAGTTGTGTCTGACTCTTTGTGACCCCATGAATCGCAGCACGCCAGGCCTCCCTGTCCATCACCAACTCCCAGAGTTCACTCAGACTCACGTCCATCGAGTCTGTGATGCCATCCATCCATCTCATCCTCTGTCATCCCCTTCTCCTCCTGCCCCCAATCCCTCCCAGCATCAGAGTCTTTTCCAATGAATCAAGTCTTCACATGAGGTGGCCAAAGTACTGGAGTTTCAGCCTTAGCATTATTCCTTCCAAAGAAATCCCAGGGCTGATCTCCTTCAGAATGGACTGGTTGGATCTCCTCGCAGTCCAAGGGACTCTCAAGAGTCTTCTCCAACACCACAGTTCAAAAGCATCAATTCTTCGGTGCTCAGCCTTCTTCACAGTCCAACTTTCACATCCATACATGACCACAGGAAAAACCATAGCCTTGACTAAACGGACCTTAGTAGGCAGAGTAATGTCTCTGCTTTTGAATATACTATCTAAGTTGGTCATAACTTTTCTTCCAAGGAGTAAGCATCTTTTAATTTCATGGCTGCAGTCACCATCTGCAGTGAGTTTGGAGCCTAAAAAAATAAAGTCTGCCACTGTTTCCACTGTTTCCCCATCTATTTCCCATGAAGTGATGGGACCGGATGCCAAAGCCTCCATACCTACACTGAAACCAAGCATCACGCAAGAGCCAACAAGTTCCAGAGCAAGACACACCATGTAAATTCTCCAGCAACACAGGAACATAGCCCTGAGCTGCAATACACAGGCCGCCCAGTCACACCAAACCCATTGATATCTCAAAACTCACTACTGGACACTTGATTGCATTCCAGAGAGAAGAAATCCAGCTCCACCCACCAGAACACTGACACAAGCTTCCCTAACCAGGAAACCTTGACAAGCCACCCATCCAACCCAACCCACAGTGAGGAACCTCCACAATAAAGAGGAACCACAAACTGCCAAAATACGGAAAGGACACTCCAAACACAGCAATCTAAACAAGATGAAAAAGCAGAGAAATACTCAGCAGGTAAAGGAACAGGATAAATGCCCACCAAACCAAACAAAAGAGGAAGAGATGGGGAATCTACCTGAAAAAGAATTCAGAATAATGATAATGCAAACGATCCAAAATCTTGAAAACAAAATGGACTTACAGATAAATAGCCTGGAGACAAGGATTGAGAAGATGCAAGAAATGTTTAACAAGGACCTAGAAGAAATTAAAAAGAGTCCATATATAATGAATAATGCAATAAACAAGATAAAACACTCTTGAGGGAACCAGCAGTAGAATAATGGAGGCAGAAGATAGGATAGTGAGGTAGAAGACAGAATCGTAGAAATAAATGAAACAGAGGAAAAAAGAAAAAAAGAATTAAAAGAAATGAGGACAACCTCAGAGACCTCTGGGACAATGTTAAACACCCCAACAATAGAATCATAGGAGTCCCAAAAGAAGACAAAAAAGAAAGACCATGAGAAAATACTTGAGGAGATAATAGTTGAAAAGTTCCTAAAATAGGGAAGGAAAGAGCCACCCAAGTCCAAGACCCAGAGAGTCCCAAACAGGATAAACCCAAGGTGAAACACCCGAGACACATATTAATCAAATTAACAAAGATCAAACACAAAGAACTAATATTAAAAGCAGCAAGGGAAAAACAACAAATAACACACAAAGGGATTCCCATAAGGATAACAGCTGATCTTTCAATAGAAACTCTTCAGGCCAGAAGGGAATGGCAGGACATAACTGAATTGATGAAAGAGAAAAACCTACAGCCCAGATTACTGTACTCAGCAAGGATCTCATTCAGATATGAAGGAGAAATCAAAAGCTGTACAGACAAGCTAAAGCTGAGAGAATTCAGCACCACCAAACCAGCTCTCCAACAAATGCTAAAGGACCTTCTCTAGATAGGAAACAGAAAGGGAGTATAAACTCGAACCCAAAACAACAAAGTAAAGGGCAATGGGACCATACTTATCAATAATTACCTTAAATGTAAGTGGGTTGAATGCCCCAACCAAAAGACATAGACTGGCTGAATGGATACAAAAAACAAGACCCCTATATGTGTTGTCTACAAGAGACCCACCTCAAAACAAGGGACACATACAGACTGAAAGTGAAGGGCTGGAAAAAGATATTCCATGCAAATAGAGACCAAAAGAAAGCAGGACTAGCAATACTCATATCAGATAAAATAGTCTTTGAAATAAAGGCTGTGAAAAGAGACAAAGAAGGATACTACATAATGATCAAAGGATCAAGAAGAAGATATAACAATTATAAATATATATGCACCCAACAAAGGAGTACCACAATATGTAAGGCAGATGCTAACAAGTAAGAAAGGGGAAATTAACAATAACACAATAATAGTGGGAGACTTTAATACCCCACTCACACCTATGGATAGATCAACTAAACAGAAAATTAACAAGGAAACACAAACTTTAGATGATAGAATAGACCAGTTAGACCTAATTGATATCTATAGGACATTTCACCACAAAACAATGATTTTCACCTTTTTCTCAAGCACACATGGAACATTCTCCAGGATAGATCACATCCTGGGCCGTAAATCTAGCCTTGGTAAATTCAAAAAAATTGAAATCATTCCAAGCATCTTTTCTGAGCACAATGCAGTAAGATTAGATGTCAGTTATGGGAGAAAAACTAATAAAAATTCTAACATATGGAGGCTGAAGAACACACTGCTGAATAACCAACAAATCACAAAAGAAATCGAAAAAAAAAAACCAAAACATGCATAGAAATGAATGAAAATGAAAACACAACAACCCAAAACCTATGGGACACTGTAAAAGCAGTGCTAAGGGGAAGGTTCATAGCAATACAGACTTACCTCAAGAAACAAGAAAAAAGTTAAATAAATAACCTAACTCTACACCTAAAGCAACTAGAAAAGGAAGAAATGGAGAACCCCAGAGTTAGTAGAAGGAAAGAAATCTCAAAAATTAGGGCAGAAATAAGTGCAAAAGAAACAAAAGAGACCATAGCAAAAATCAACAAAGCTAAAAGCTGGTTCTTTGAGAAGATAAATAAAATTGACAAACCATTAGCCAGACTCATCAAGAAACAAGGGAAGAAGAATCAAATCAACAAAAATTAGAAATGAAAATGGAGAAATCACAACAGACAACACAAAAATTCAAAGGATCATAAGGGACTACTATCAGCAACTATATGCCAATAAAATGGACAACGTGGAAGAAATGGACAAATTCTTAGAAAAGTACAACTTTCTAAAACTGAACCAGGAAGAAATAGAAAATCTTATCAGACCCATCAGAAGCACAGAAATTGAAACTGTAATCAAAAACTTCCAGCAAACAAAAGCCCAGGACCAGACGGCTTCACAGCAGAACTCTAGAAAAATTTAGAGAAGAGCTAACACCTATCCTACTCAAACTCTTCCAGAAAATTGAAGAGGAAGGTAAAATTCCAAACTCATTCTATGAGGCCACCATCACCCTAATACCAAAACCTGACAAAGATGCTACAAAAAAAACAAAACTCCAGGCCAATATCACTGATGAACATAGATGCAAAAATCCTTAAAAAAATTATAGCAAACAGAATCCAGCAACATATCAAAAAGATTATACATCATGACCAAGTGGGCTTTATCCCAGGGATGCAAGGATTCTTTCTTCAATATCCACAAATCAATCAATATAATACATCATATTAACAAATTGAAAGATGAAAACCATATGATTATCTCAATAGATGCAGAGAAAGCCTTTGGCAAAATTCAACATCCATTTATGATAAAAAAAAAAAAACCTACACAAAGCAGGAATAGAAGGAACATACCTCAACATAATAAAAGCTATATATGACAAACCCTCAGCAAACATTATCCTCAATGGTGAAAAATTGAAAGCATTTCCCCTAAAGTCAGGAACAAGGCAAGGGTGCCTACTCTCATCACTACTATTGAACATAGTTCTGGAAATTTTGTCCACAGCAATCAGAGAAGAAAAAGAAATAAAAGGAATCCAGATTGGAAAAGAAGAAAAACTCACTGTTTGCAGATGACATGATCCTCTACATAGAAAACCCTAAAGACTCCACCAGAAAATTACTAGAGCTAATCAATGAATATAGTAAAGTTGCAAGATATAAAATTAACACACAGAAATCCTTTGCATTCCTATACACTAACAATGAGAAAACAGAAAGAGAAATTAAGGAAACAATTCCATTCACCATTGCAACAAAAAGAATAAAATACTTAGGACTATATCTACCTAAAGAAACAAAAGATCTGTATATAGAAAATTATAAAACACTGATGAAAGAAATCAAAAAGGACACAAACAGAGGGAGAAATACACCATGTTCATGGATTGAAAGAATCAATATAGTGAAAATGAGTATGCTACCCCCAAAGCAATCTATAGATTCAATGAAATCCCTATCAAGCTACCAATGGTATTTTTCACAGAACTAGAACAAATAATTTCACAATTTATATGGAAATGCAAAAAACCTCCAAATAGCCAAAGCAATCTTGAGAAAGAAGAATGGAACTGGAGGAATCAACCTGCTTGACTTCAGGCTATACTACAAAGCTACAGTCATCAAGACAGTATGATACCGGCACAAAAAACAGAAATATAAATCAATGGGACAAAATAGAAAGCCCACAGATAAATCCATGCACCTATGGAAACCTTATCTTTGACAAAGGAGGCAAGAATATACAATGGAGAAAAGACAATCTCTTGAACAAGTGGTGCTGGGAAAACTGGTCAACCACTTGTAAAAGAATGAAACTAGAACACTTTCTAACACCATACACAGAAATAAATTCAAAGTGGATTAAAGATCTAAATGTAAGACCAGAAACTATAAAACTCCTAGAGGAAAACATAGGCAAAACACTCTCCAACATACATCACAGCAGGATCCTCTATGACCCACCTCCCAGAGTAATGGAAATAAAAGCAAAAATTAAAAAATGGGACCTAATTAAACTTAAAAGCTTTTGCACAACGAAGGAAACTATAAGCAAGGTGAAGACAGCCTTTGGAATGGGAGAAAATAATAGCAAATGAAGCAACTGACAAACAACTAATCTCAAAAATATACAAGCAACTCGTGCGGCTCAATTCCAGAAAAATAAATGACCCAATCAAAAATGGGCCAAAGAACTAAATAGACATTTCTCCAAAGAAGACATACAGATGGCTTACAAACACATGAAAAGATGCTCAACATCACTCATTATCAGAGAAATGCAAATCAAAACTACAATGAGGTACCATTTCATGCCAGTCAGAATGGCTGCTATCCAAAAGTCTACAAACAATAAATGCTGGAGAGGGTGTGGAGAAAAGGAAACCCTCTTACACTGCTGGTGAGAATGCAAACTAGTACAGCCACTATGGAGAACAGTGTGAAAATTCCTTTCAAAATGAAATAAAACTGCTATACGACCCACAATCCCACTGCTGGGCATACACACCAAGGAAACCAGAATTGAAAGAGACATGTGTACCCCAATGTTCATCGCAGCACTGTTTATAAAAGCCAGGACATGGAAGCAACCTAGATGTCCATCAGCAGATGAATGGATAAGAAAGCCATTGTACATGTACACAATGGAGTATTACTCAGCCATTAAAAAGAATACATTTGAATCGGTTCTAATGAGGTGGATAAAACTGGAGCCGATTATACAGAGTGAAGTAAGCCAGAAAGAAAAACACCAATATAGTATACTAAGGCATATATATGGGATTTAGAAAGATAGTATGGGCTTCCCTGGTGGCTCAGAGGTTAAAGCGTCTGGAATGCAGAAGACCTGGGTTTGATCCCTGGGTTGGGAAGATCCCCTGGAGAAGGAAATGGCAACCCACTCCAGTATTCTTGCCTGGAGAATCCCATGGAGGGAGGAGCCTGGTAGGCTACAGTCCATGGGATCACAAAGAGTTGGACACGACTGAGCGACTTCACTTCACTTCACTTAGAAAGATAGTAAAAATAACCCTATATTAGTCAGTGAGTCAGTCAGTTCAGTCACTCAGTCATGTCCAACTCTTTGCAACCCCATGAATCACAGCATGCCAGGCCTCCCTGTCCATCACCAACTCCCGGAGTTCACTCAGACTCACGTCCAACAAGTCAGTGATGCCATCCAGCCATCTCATCCTCTGTTGTCCCCTTCTCCTCCTGCCCCCAATCCCTCCCAGCATCAGAGTCTTTTCCAATGAGTCAACACTTCACATGAGGTGGCCACAGTACTGGAGCTTCAGCTTTAGCATCATTCCTCCCAAAGAAATCTCAGGGCTGATTTCCTTCAGAATGGACTGGTTGGATCTCCTTGCAGTCCAAGGGACTCTCAAGAGTCTTCTCCAACACCACAGTTCAAAAGCATCAATTCTTCGGTGCTCAGCTTTCTTCACAGTCCAACTCTCACATCCATACATGACCACCATAAAAACCAGAGCCTTGACTAGACGGACCTTTATTGGCAAAGTAATGTCTCTGCTTTTCAATATGCTATCTAGGTTGGTCATAACTTTTCTTCCAAGGAGTAAGCATCTTTTAATTTCAAGGCTGCAGTTACCATCTGCAGTGATTTTGGAGCCCCAAAAAATAGTCTGCCACTGTTTCCACTGTTTCCCCATCTATTTCCCATGAAGTGATGGGACCAAATGCCATGATCTTCGTTTTCTGAATGTTGAGCTTTAAGCCAACTTTTTCACTCTCCACTCTCAGTTTCATCAAGAAGCTTTTTAGTTTCTCTTCACTTTCTGCCATAAGGGTGGTGTCATCTGCATATCTGAGGTTATTGATATTTCTCCTGGCAATCTTGATTCCAGCTTGTGCTTCTTCCAGTCCAGCGTTTCTCATGATGTACTCTGCATATAAGTTAAATAAGCAGGGTGACAATATACAGCCTTGACGTACTTTTCCTATTTGGACTCCTTTTCCTATTTGGAACCAGTCTGTTGTTCCATGTCCAGTTCTAACTGTTGCTTCCTCACCTGCATATCAGTTTCTCAAGAGGCACCTATTCTCGCGATCAATGCAAAGAAATAGAGGAAAACAACAGAATGGGAAAGACTAGAGATCTCCTCAAGAAAATGAGAGATACCAAGGGAACATTTCATGCAAAGATGGGCTCGATAAAGGACAGAAATGGTATGGACCTAACAGAAGCAGAAGATATTAAGAAGAGGTGGCAAGAATACACAGAAGAACTGTACAAAAAGGATCTTCATGACCCAGATAATCACAATGGTGTGATCACTCACCAAGAGCCAGACATCCTGGAATGTGAAGTCAAGTGGGCCTTAGAAAGCATCACTACGAACAAAGCTAGTGGAGGTGATGGAATTCCAGTTGAGCCATTTCAAATCCTGAAAGATGATGCTGTCAAAGTGCTACACTCAATATGCCAGCAAATTTGGAAAACTCAGCAGTGGCCACAGGACTGGAAAAGGTCAGTTTTCATTCCAATCCCAAAGAAAGGCAATGCCAAAGAATGCTCAGACTACTACACAATTGCATTCATCTCACATGCTAGTAAAGTAATGCTCAAAATTCTCCAAGCCAGGCTTCAGCAATACGTAAACCGTGAACTTCCAGATGTTCAAGCTGCTTTTAGAAAAGGCAGAGGAACCAGAGATCAAATTGCCAACATCTGCTGTATCATGGAAAAAGCAAGAGAGTTCCAGAAAAACATCTATTTCTGCTTAATTGACTATGCCAAAGCCTTTGACTGTGTGGATCACAATAATCCTATATGTGAGACAGCAAAAGAGACACAGATGTATAGAACAGTCTTTTGGATTCTGTGGGAGAGGGCGAGGGTGGGATGATTTGGGAGAATGGCATTGAAACATGTATATTATCATATGTGAAATGGATCACCAGTCCAGGTTCGATGCATGGGACAGGGTGCTCAGGGCTAGTGCACTGGGATGACCTAGAGGGATGGGATGGGGAGAGAGGTGGGAGAGGGGTTCAGGATGGGGAACACATGTGCACCCGTGGCAGATTCATGTCAATGTATGGCAAAACCACTACAATATTTTAAAGCAATTAGCCTTCAATTATAATGAATAAATTTACAGAAAAAATTTAGATATATTTAAATCATTATTTGAATTCTTTAGGAATATTATGCTCTGTTTAACTATGGCTTTGAAACAAAAGATACAGTTGACAAAGCTTGAAACAAAGGTGGGTGGAGAGAAGTGTAGCTAAGAAAGAATTTCTATGGTACATGAAACAAACAAACAAACAAAAAACAGGTTTAACCATGTTGCTAAAGTTTGCAGAGGTAAGCAGCAAAAGAATTGTACTGTGAGGAAATGAACTATATTGGGAGGAACAAAAGTTGAAGGAGCCTAATCTTCATCAACTGTGGCAGAAATTCAATGGAACACATGTAAGAGAGATCAATTAAAAATTGGCCACATAAGAGCAGTTTCCCCTGTAAGCAGGGCTGGGTAGATCATTGCTTCATTATTTGATTCTTTTAACCATGTGCATGTGTATATGATCCTGATTTAGATTTTTTTAGAAACTAATGACTATGCAAACACTTCTGAGAGTGGATTTTTAAAGGTAATAGTCCCCCTTGCTGATTATTACTTTTACTTACATTTCTTGTTCAACTGATAAAGGGATGATTTTCTCTTCATTCCTTAGAGGATGATCCATGTGCATGATCAGGTGCTGGAGTCTTAACGACCTCACAATCTCCAAGGAAACATTATACATTTTAGTGATAGTAACTGTGCCATTGGGATTCAGAGCAAGGGATTCCTCTGGAGCATTGATCAAGACTTGCAATGGGAAAAAGAGATATTTGAGGAGCAGGTTTTCCTACAGCTGAGTAAATAAATCTCATAAAATTTTCAGAGTCAAGATTGGACTGGAGTTCAGTTCTTAATTCAGATACAGCTGAGGCAAAAAGAGAGAGAAACAAAATTAAATATAAAAAAGTCACCCTAGATTTCTGTGGTGTTAAAGATGGACTTCCCCAAAATTTTTTATAGAAAACAAAATGTTGAAAAGATGTCCCCCTCTCTCTCTCACAAATAGCTCTCCTCACATATTACAAAACCTCCCGATTCCATCTCTTATATCCACTATCCTTCAATCTGAGAGGAACAATTGGATCTTCACTTCCAGTCAATCTTAAAATTACATTCTGAATACTTAAATTTAAAATTAATTAGAATTTTATTGTTAGCATTTTTAATAGTCAAATGTTAAAGTTTTGACACTATAATGTAGGAATTAATAATATCTTCATTTGCTCATTGCTTAATCTCCTCTGCAGTCTTTATCTTTATTTGTGATGCTAAGTAGATTCTCATTTTCAAAGAGCATATTTAATATTTGATCAACTTTTGCACAAAACAAAACAGAATTTTTTAAGAACAATTTTTAGTAGCATTTTCTGGGAGAAACTTCTACCAATGTTTCATAACTTGGGCAAAATATTTTTAAAAATCATTCTTCCACTATAAAAAATTACATTATATAAACCCCTAATACTTTAAATTTATAGTAACATAATGAAGTAACACTATGACACTATTACTATTCCTTCAATGTTTTGTCAGTTTGAAGATTGGGAAATTCTTATTCTCTTAGCATCGTCTTTCTCCTTTCTTCTTCTCTACTATTTCTTTTTCTTTTTGTCTCTTTCCCAGTGAAAACCCTCATGCCATTCATGAGATTTATTCAATGGATTGAAGCCAGTGCAATCTAGTACAAAAAAAAAAAAAGTTAGATGAGAGGGCAGACCTAAATGCTATGCCTGGTCTTGCACTGTGTGAAAATGGGCAAATTATGTAGTCATCACTGACTTCTGTTTTTTCTTCCATATAATAAAAGACTTAACCTGAATGGCTCTATTATAGTCTTTTCTTCTCTAAAATTCTTTCTCTGGGTCTTAATCATCAAAAACCAAATCCCCACAATTTTGACCCCACATAAACATTTATATACTTATAATATTAAGGCAGATTTGTCCTCCATGGCTTCCATTTGGGAACACATTAAATAAACATTTATAGCAGGCCTCATCTTCAAATGTCACCTCTTGGATAGTTACGAATGAGGAATTGGGTTCAATGGCCTTGCAGTGCAGCCAATCTGTGTATGGTGGAAGATCTTTTCTCCATATTTATGGCTATATGTGCCAATATTTTGTGGCAAAGAACCTTGGATCTTCTGCCAGGTAATTTGGACAACATCTTCTGGAGTTGTTAAATTGCAGAAAATTGTCACATTTTCTCCCAATACAGCTGTCTCATTATTTTTGTGCTTTATCCTATGTGGATAATCTGAAAATAAAACCCAGTATGAATCAAGCAAAATGTACTTTCATACTACCCTATACATGGCTGCTCAGTCACTTCAGTCCTGTCCTATTCTTTGCAAAGCTATGGACTGGAGCCTGCCAGACTCCTCCATCCATGGGATTCTCCAGGCAAGAATACTGGAGTTGATTGCTATAACCTCTTCCAGGGGATCTTTCCAACCCTGAGGTCGAACCCACATCTCCTGCATTGCAGGCAGATTCTTCATCATTGAGCCACTGGAGAAGCCCTCATACTACCCTAGACTTACCCTTATCATAGCACTTCTCTCTCTGTTTTATAATTATCTTTTTATTTCCCTCTCTTCCCCCATTATAAAATGAACCCTCCTATCTTATTCACCATTGATAAATAGTTTCTGCTGTATAATACCTAATCAACAAATATTTATCAAATTCAAAAGTTACAATATAAATTAACCAACTAAAATGAGTAATGATAACTTCAATAAATTTCTGGAGGCTGAGTGTGACCTCGGTAGGTGACAAACTCCTCAGGGCCCCAGTCTTAGGGAAGACCACCATGTTCCATAGGTTTCACCAGCAGAAATTCCACCAGGTTCTCATGATGAAGAGCCAAAAAAATCACCTCCTAATCTTTGGCAAGAAAAGAAGAAGATCTCCATTTTTAAATAAGCCCAGTGCATTTTCCATAAAAAGACCTTCTGTCCAGAGGAAAAGACTTTACCAGAGGCCTAGCTCATGTGGGTAGAAGGACAATGACCTAATTCCAGTTTCCTTTAGCTTCATACAAAGACAATTCAAAAAAGAAAAAAGTCTTTTTAACAAATGAGGTCATTGTGACACTTGGATGTCTAGTTACTTTCCTAGGGATGCCACAAGAAACTATTACACACTTGATTGATTAAAATGATAGAATATTTTTACATCTAGAAGTTGTTATTGTTATTGTTCCGTTGCTAAGTCGTGTCCAACTCTCTAACCCCATGGACTGTGGAACACCAGGCTTCTGTGTTCTCCATTGTTTCCCATAGTTTGCTCAAATTCCTGTCCATTGAGTCAGTGACACTATCTTACCATTTCATTCTCTGTTGCCCTCTTCTTCTGCCTCCAATCTTTCCCAGCATCAGGATCTTTTTCAATAGTCGGCTCTTTGGGTCAGGTGACCAAAATATTGGAGCTTCAGCTTCAGCATCAGTTCTTCCAAAGAATATTCGAAGTTGATTTCCTTTAGGATTGACTGGTTTGATCTCTTCGCAGTTCAAGCAACTCTCAAGAGTCTTCTCCAACACCCCAGCTCTAAAGCATCAGTTCTTAAGTGCTCAGCCTTCTTTATGGGCCAACTCTCACGGCCACGGATGACTAGTGGATAAACCATAGCTTTGACTGTACAGACCCTTGTTAGCAAAGTGATGTCTCTCCTTTTAGTATGCTGTCTCGGTTTGTCATAGCTTTCCTTCTGAGAAGCAAGTGTCTTTTAACTTCATGGCTGAAGTCACCATCTACAGTGATTTTGGAGCCCAAGAAAAGAAAATCTGTCACTGCTTCCACTTTTTCCTTTGGAGCCCAAGAAAAGAAAATCTGTAACTTCTTCCACTTTTCCCCCTACTCATTTGAAAAGACCCTGATGTTGGGAAAGATTGAAGGCAGGAGGAGAAGGGGACGACAGAGGATGTGATGGTTGTTTGGGATCACTGACTCAATGGACATGAGTTTGAGTAAACTCTGGGAGTTGGTGATAGACAGCAAGGCCTGGTGTGCTGCAGTCCATGGGGTCACAAAGATTTGGACACGACTGAGCCACTGAACTGAACTGAATCTTCTGTGAAGTGATGGAACCAGATGCCATGATTTTAGTTTGTTAAATATTGAGTCTTAAGCCAGCTTTTTCACTCTCCTCTTTCACCCTCATTAAGAGGCTCTTTACATACTCTTCACTTGCTACCATTAGAGTGGTATCATCTGCATATCTGAGGTTTTTGATATTTCTCCCAGCAATCTTGATTCTAGCTTGTGATTCATCCAAGCTAGCATTTCACATGATGTACTCTGCATATAAGTTAAATAAGGAGGGTGAGAGTATACACCCTTGTCATACTCTTTTCCCAATTTTGAACCAGTCCGTTTCATGTCTCGTTCTGTTATTTCTTGACCTGTATACAAGTTTCTCCTAAGTCAAGGTGACAGCAGTGTTGGTTCCTTCTCTCCAAGCTTCTAATGGTTTCCAGTAAATCTTGGCAGTCCTTGATTTGTAGATGCATCACTGTAATATCTGCCTCCATTTTCATATGCTGTTCTACTCTGTCTGTGTGTGTCCTATTCTGTTCTTTAAGGACATCAGTTACTGGTGTCCTTAACCCTAACCCAGGATGATTGCATCCTGAGATTCTTATCTGCAAAGACCCTATTTCTAAGTAAGATCACGTCTGAGGTTCCAGGTAGATATAAATGTGGGAGTAAGGGGGTTGTTATTAATCTTTCAAAACATCAATATGCTCAAAAAATTAACAGACATCTAACTTTCACAGAATTAACTCAAATGGATTTACAGATCAGTAAAAAATGCAAAGCTGTAAAACTTCTAGAAAAAACAAGAGGAAATCTAGGTAATCTTGGGGTTGGTGATGAGCCATTAGATACAATATCAAAAGTACAATCCATGAATGCAAAAAAATTTGAAGAGTTGGACATCATTAAAATTAAAAACTTTTGTTCTGGGAAAGACAATGTTTAAAGACTATAAGGACAAGCCACAGATTAGAAGAACATATTTGTAAAATATGTATGTAAGGTAGGACTTTTTCTTAGTTCTTTCAGGCTGCTTTAACAAAATATCACATACTGGGTGGCTTATAAACAACTGAAATATATTTCTCACAGTTCTGAAAGTGGAAGTGCAAGATTAGGGTGCCAGCATGATTGGGTGAGGGCCTCTTGTGGTTTCTTGACTTCTCATTGTATTTTCACATGGTGATAGGGGCCAAATTCTCTGTGGATCTTTCTTTAGTGTACTAATCCCATGCATCAGAGATCTACCCTCATGACCTGAACACCTCCCAAAGTCCCCATCTGCTCACACCATAACCTTTGGGAGTTAGGATTTTAATATATGAATTTGGAGGGGGTCATGAACATTTAGACCAAAGAAAATTTTTATCCAAAACGTTTTTTTTTAATGAGAAAAAAGACAACTTAATTAAAAATTAGGCTAAAGTCTAAACAGACACCTCACTGAAAAAAATATATTAATACAAATGGTAAATGAGCACAGGAAAAAATGCACAAAATCTCTTGTAATCTGGAAACTGAAAATTAAAATAATAATGAAATTCTATTACAGAATTATTGGAGTAGTTTTAAAAAATTACAGTACTAAAATGCTGGTGAGAATGTGGCCAAAAACAGGCACTCTCGTTCATTGCTGATGGTAATGTAAAATGGTGTAGTTACTTTGCATGACAGTTTCTTACAAAACTAAATGTATGCTTACCATATAATCCAACATTTGTGTTCCTAGGTATTCGCCCAACTTATTATAAAACATATATCGACACAGAAATGTGCATGAAAATGTTTATAACCTCCTTACTTGTAATCACAAAAAATTGAAAACAACCAAGATGTCTTTGGTAGGTAAATGTTTAAAAAAAAAAATGACATTTATACCACAATATTTTTCAGCCATAAAAAAAATTGAGCTACTAAACCACAAAAGGACATGGATAAACTTTTGAAAAACCTAGACAGTGTGTTAAAAAGCAGAGACATCACTTTGCTCACAAAGGTCCACATAGTCAAAGCTATGGTTTTTCCAGTAGTCATGTAGAGATGTGAGAGTTGGACCATAAAGTAGGCTGAGCACCAAAGAACTGATGCTTTCAAGCTGCAGTGCTGAAGGACTCTTGAGGGTCCTTTGGATAGGAAGGAGGTCAAACCAGTCAATCCTAAAGGAAATCAACCCTGAATATTCATTGGAAGGACTGATGCTGAAGCTGAAGCTCCAATACTTTGGCCACCTGATGTGAAGAGCAAAATCATTGGGAAAGACCTTGATGCTGGGAAAGATTGAGGGCAGGAGAAGGGGGGAGAGAGAGGATAAGATGGTTGGATGGCATCATTGACTCAATGAACATAAGTTTGAGCTAACTCTGGGAGATAGTGAAAGACAGGGAAGCCTGGTGTGCTGCAGTCCATGGGGTCACAAAGAGTTGGAAAGGACTTAGCAACTGAACAACAACAAACTTTAAATGCACATTGCTAAGTGAAAGTAACCAGTCTAAAAGTGATACATACAGTATGATTTTAATTATGCCATTCTGGGAAAGTCAAAACTATGGAGACAGTAAAATTATCAATAGTGGCCTGGGGGTCAAAGGTAGGGAGTAGGGCTGAATGGATGAGGTACAGGGAAGTTTTAGGGTAATAAAACAATTCTGTGTGATACTACAGTGGGTAATAAGAGACATTATGCAGTTGTCAAGATACATTCAGCATTGCAGCACATGAACCTCAATGTACACAATTTAAAAGTTAATGAGAAAATTGAGAATCTCAAGGAGTAAAGATTGTAACCTGAAAATCTAACTTTATTGCAAATGTATCCTATGTGAACATAAGTTGATACTATATATACTTAACATGATATAATTAAAATGACATTTTACCTCTGTGATCTTCCTCCCCAGAATTCATAACCCCAGTCTAATCATGAGAAAAACATCAGACAAATTTTGATTGAGGGTAATTCTATGAAATACTCGACCAACACACCTCAAGATTATCAAGACCATCAGAAACAAGTAAATTCTGAGAAGCTGCCAGTTGATAGAAGCCTAAGAAGAAACAACAAAGAAATGTAATGTATGTTGGATGGGATACTTGAGCAGAAAAAGACTTTAAATAAAAACTAAGCAAATCTGAATAAACTGTATTTCAGTTATGAACCATGTATCAAATTTGATTTAATAATTATTACAAATGTACCATACTAATGCAAGATGTTAATAGAGCAAACCTGGTAAGGGGTGTACATATATATATATATATATATATATATATAATCTTCAACAAATCCACACAGTCAAAGGCTTTGGCAAAGTCAATCAAGCAGAAATAGATGTTTTCAGGAACTCTCTTGCTTTTTCCATGATCCAGCGGATGTTGGCAACTTGATCTCTGGTTCCTCTGCCTTTTCTAAAACCAACCTGAACATCAGGGAGTTCATGGTTCACGTATTGCTGAAGCCTGGCTTGGAGAATTTTGATCATTACTTTACTAGCATGTGAGATGAGTACAATTGTGCGGTAGTTTGAGCATTTTTTGGCATTGCCTTTCTTTGGGATTGGAATGAAAACTGACCTTTTCCAGTCCTGTGGCCACTGCTGAGTTTTCCAAATTTCCTAGCATATTGAGTGCAGCACTTTGACAGCATCATCTTTCAGGATTTGAAACAGCTCAACTGGAATTCCATCACCTCCACTAGCTTTGTTCATAGTGATGCTTTCTAAGGCCCACTTGACTTCACATTCCAAGATGTCTGGCTCTAGATTAGTGATCACACCATCTTGATTATCCGAGTTGTGAAGATCCTTTTTGTACAGTTCTTCTGTGTATTCTTGCCACCTCTTCTTAATATCTTCTGCATCTGTTAGGTCCATACCATTTCTGTGCTTTATCGAGCCCATCTTTGCATGAAATGTTCCCTTGGTATCTCTCATTTTCTTGAGGAGATCTCTAGTCTTTCCCATTCTGTTCTTTTCCTCTATTTCTTTGCATTGATCGCTGAAGAAGGCTTTCTTATCTCTTCTTGCTATTCTTTGGAACTCTGCATTCAGATGCTTATATCTTTCCTTTTCTCCTTTGCTTTTCACCTCTCTTCTTTTCACAGCTATTTGTAAGGCCTCCCCAAACAGCCATTTTGCTTTTTTGAATTTCTTTTCCATGGGGATGGTCTTGATCCCTGTGTCCCATACAATGTCACGAACCTCATGCCATAGTTCATCAGGCACTCTGTCTATCAGATCTAGGCCCTTAAATCTATTTCTCACTTCCACTGTATAATCATAAGGGATTTGATTTAGGTCATACCTGAATGGTCTAGTGGTTTTTCCTATTTTCTTCAATTTCAGTCTGAATTTGGTAATAAGGAGTTCATGATCTGAGCCACAGTCAGCTCCTGGTCTTGTTTTTGTTGACTGTTCAGAGCTTCTCCATCTTTGGCTGCAAAGAATATAATCAATCTGATTTCGGTGTTGACCATCTGGTGATGTCCATGTGTAGAGTCTTCTCTTGTGTTGTTGGAAGAGGGTGTTTGCTATGACCAGTACATTTTCTTGGCAAAACTCTATTAGTCTTTGCCCTACTTCATTCCGCATTCCAAGGCCAAATTTGCCTGTTACTCCAGGTGTTTCTTGACTTCCTACTTTTGCATTCCAGTCCCCTATAATGTAAAGGACATCTTTTTTGGGTGTTAGTTCTAAAAGGTCTTGTAGGTCTTCATAGAACCGTTCAACTTCAGCTTCTTCAGCATTACTGGTTGGGGCATAGACTTGGATAACTGTGATATTTAATGGTTTGCTTTGGAGACAGAGATCATTCTGTCGTTTTTGAGATTGCATCCAAGTACT
The DNA here is from genome assembly GCF_014754425.2 of Oryx dammah. Classification (NCBI taxonomy): domain Eukaryota; kingdom Metazoa; phylum Chordata; class Mammalia; order Artiodactyla; family Bovidae; genus Oryx; species Oryx dammah. The sequence goes on from NW_024070186.1 coordinate 99,438,912, forward strand.
GCATTTCGGACTCTTTTGTTGGCCATGATGGCTACTCCATTTCTTCTGAGGGATTCGTGCCTGCAGTAGTAGATATAATAGTCATCTGAGTTAAATTCACCCATTCCAGTCCATTTTAGTTCGCTGATTCCTAGAATGTTGACATTCACCCTTGCCATCTCCTGTTTGACCACTTCTAATTTGCCTTGATTCATGGACCTGACATTCCAGGTTCCTATGCAATATTGCTCTTTACAGCATCGGATCTTGCTTCTATCACCAGTCACATCCACAGCTGGGTATTGTTTTTGCTTTGACTCCATCCCTTCATTCTTTCTGGAGTTATTTCTCCACTGATCTCCAGTAGCATATTGGGCACCTAATGACCTGGGAGTTCCTCTTTCGGTATCCTATCATTTTGCCTTTTCATACTGTTCGTGGGGTTCTCAAGGCAAAAATACTGAAGTGGCTTGCCATTCCCTTCTCCAATGGACCAGATTCTGTCAGACCTCTCCACCATGACCCACCAGTGCCCCAATATATTACTGGAGAAGAGTGGAGAAATAACTCCAGAAAGAATGAAGAGACAGAGCCAAAGCAAAGCCAACAACCAGTTATGGTTGTGACCAGTGATGGAAGTAAAGTCCGATGCTGTAAAGATCAATATTGTATAGGAACCTGGAATGTTAAGTCCATGAACCAAGGCAAAATCAAGGAAGTGTTCAAACAGGAGATGGCAAGAGTGAATATCAACATTTTAGGAATCAGTGAACTAAAATGGACTGGAATGGGTGAATTTAACTCAGATGACCATTATATCTACTATTGTGGGCAAGAATCCTTTAGAAGAAATGGAGTAGCCACTGTAGTCAACAAAAGAGTCCAAAATGCATACCTGGATCAATCTCAAAAACAATAGAATGATCTCTTTCCGTTTCCAAGGCAAACCATTCAATATCACAGTAATCCAAGTCTATGCCCCAACCAGTAATGCTGAAGAAGCTGAGTTGAATGGTTCTCTGAAGACCTACAAGACCTTCTAGAACTAACACCCAAAACCGATGTCCTTTGTGTTATAGGGGACTGGAATACAAAAGTAGGAAGTCAAGAGCTACCTGGAGTAACACCCTATTTAGATAAATGGATAGATCATCCAGGAAGAAAGTAATAAGGAAACACTTGCTTTAAATGACACATTAGCCAGATTGACTTAGTAGAATTATAAAAAATATTCCATCCAAAAGGAACAGAATATACATTATTTTCAAGTGCACTTGGAATATGCTCCAGGATAGATCAAATTCTAGGATACAAAGTTAGTCTCAATAAATGTAAGAAAATTAAAATCATATCAAACATCTTTTCTGACCACAATACTTTGAGACAAGAAATCAATTGCAAGGAAAAAATACAAAAGCCCACAAATACATGGAGGCTAAACAATAGGCTACTAAGCAACCAATAGATTACTGAAAAAATCAAAGAAATCTAAAAGTACCTTGAGATAAAAATAAACACACAAGGATCCCAAATCTATGGGACATAGCAAAAACATTTCTATAATGGAATTTTATAAGATCATTCACAGTAGATACTGTAGAAACAAACCATAATTATCTTCCATTGAATTTCACACAAATAAAAAAAGAAAAAAGAATGATATAGATACCTGTTCCTTGTAGCTTCAGGGGTGGAAATCAGTTGGCCTGGAGAAAGAGATAAAATACAGAGAACAGAAAATAAAATAAAAATATATTTCTCACAAGTAAATAGATACAGTGATTTCTTCATTTATTAATTTAATTCTAGCTATAATAGAAGGTCTTCTCTGGTGGTTCAGCAGTAAATAATCTGCTTGCAATGCAGGAGACGCAAGTTTGATACCTGGGTATGGATGATCCCCTGGAGAAGTAAATGGCAACCCATTCTAGTATTCTTCCCTGGGAAATCCCATGGACAGAGGAGCCTGGCAGGCTACAGTCCATGAGGTGGCAAAAGAGTCAGACACAACTTAGCAACTAAACAACGACAAAACAATCCTGCATGTGATACTTATATTTCCATCTAAATGATTTACTCAGAAACAATCTTGTCTTTTATTTCATTAAAACGTTATGTGAACTTTATCACTTTTAAAAGCTTTACTTAGTTTCTTTTGACTAACTATCCCCCAAATGGATTTACATTGTTAACTTTAAGAAGATGATTTTCTTCAACAAAGACTACTGTTTTGTGGCCACTACAAGGACACATATGAAGGTTCTGAATGTTTTTCTGCCCACCAGAAGGATCATTTGACCAGCACTTCTTTAGGGCGGAGGAGCCTGGTGTCCATGGGGTCGCAAAGAATCGGACACGACTGAGCGACTTCACTTTCACTTTCTTTAGCTCTTCTTCTGTCTTTGGTGAGTTCCCGTTTCACTCCCTATTCTTTGACCTTTTTTCTCTGCACATCCCTTTTGTAGCCATCCAAATAGCCTCACAGACTTTGAGTGAGTAGAATTATAAAGAAGTATCACACATGCCAAATAAGTATTTAATTTCAAAATCATTTCAGTATTCCTCCCCAAATATTTTACGATGAGAGTGGGAATATGAAAATTTGCTCTATGGTATTATAACTAAGCAATTTCAATGAAAATATCCTTTTCATAGTATGTTTAGAAAAAAGAAACGGGTCTATTATTATTTCTAAAAATTTCCCAAGAAAAAGAACTCTGGGGAGTTAAATTCTGTCTTGCCTGTCTTGCTTGCATTCTCCTACATGGCTAGAATGGGATTTCCTTGGTGGCTCAGTTGGTTAAGAATCTGCCTGCAATCCAGGAGTCCTGAGTTCAATCTCCATGTCAGGAAGCTCCCCTGGAGAAGGGAATGGCTGCTCACTCCAGTATTCTTGCCTGAAGAATTCCATGCACAAAGGAGCCTAGCCGGCTACAGTCCATGGGCTCACAAAGAGTCAGACAGGGCTGAGTGACTAACACTTTCACTTTATGTTCATACGGCTAGCTGCTGCGGTTGCTAAGTCGCTTCAGTCGTGTTCTATTCTGTGCGACCCCATAGACGGAAGCCCACCAGGCTCCTCTGTCCTTGGGATTCTCCAGGCAAGAATACTGGAGTGGGTTGCCATTTCCTTCTACAATGCATGCACGCATTGTAAGTCGCTTCAGTTGTGTCTGACTCTGTGCGACCCCATAGACGGCAGCCCACCAAGCTCCTCCGTCCACAGGATTCTCTAGGCAAGAATACTGGAGTGGGTTGCCATTTCCTTTTCCATCATACGGCTAGACTAGCCACTGTCTCTCTTTTTTGTTTCCTAATTCAGCAACCTGTATCTTCATATTTCAAATTTTCTACAACTCTATCTTATCTAGGAATCTCACTTCCACTAGAATTCTGGAAAAACAGTGTCCATTGGCTCTTTGCCACTAATCTACTGTTCCTAAGCTTTAAATTAATATAGCAATACAATTTCTGGAGTTTCCTTTTCACCCTTGCTTATGTATTTATTTATTTTTAAAATACAACAGCCTTAAAACTTGAAGGATTGCCATAGATATTCAGAGGTAATGATGCTGTGTAGCACTTTCTACGACTGTACTTTGTCAGCCAATCAAGTCAGGGGTTGTGAACCTAAAGCCAATGGGTGCAGGCCAGGGGCGGGGCTTAGAGCAAGTAACTGTCAATGAGGTTGCAGTTGGTTGTGGCTGTTTCTGGATGAACGGATTAGCTACCTTCCACCTATCACTTACACACTACATGATACTCCTCCTGAAGCTCTGGACGGTGAGTCTTCCTCTAGCTTCCCATTCAGGAAATTGCCCTTCCCCGCTGGTGAGGAAACAAATGCTTTCACAGTATTGCAGCTACAGATTCAGCAACCATTCGTCTTGTAGTTTCCACTTTTCCTATGGCAGCCAATCACAGACTTTCCCGAAGATCAACCAGCCTCTGGGTGTGACTTTCTGTACCTTAGCCCCTGCCCCTCCTCCATTACACTTCCCATATCAACTTTCTAAACTGCTCACCTACCTAGTATTTATTCCCTTTGCCTTACGAGGCACTAAGAGGAAACCACACAGACGCCGTGGCTAATCTTAGGTGTATGGAGCAGAGCCGAGAGCGAGGAAGGGCTCATTCTAGTGAGGAAATCAGGAAGGCAACAGACCGCCCACTTTCTCAGCGTCTGTAAGAAGCTGCTGTTTTGTGTGATCAGAGAATCCAACTCCAGTTTTGTTTTTCTTTTTTTTTTTTTTTCTCAATCCTGAGCGCTTTGCAGCTTCTTAAGATTACTGGGCTTCCACAGCACTCTTTTCAGGATACTTTTGTCACTTAATTCCTGCAAAAAGCAATGATTAAAAGGAAGAAATATTTACCATTTTCAGGGACAGAGTGAATCAGTATAATTTCCACACCATGGGAAAGAGAATTTCTCAAGGCTGACTGATGTTGGGGACAAATCCATGTGCCATTTGAGAGGACAATTATTAACCTCACACAGAAAGAGATTTGAGGCTTTATTTAATTCTCCTGATAAGTTAATGTAGGAAACCCATGTGGCAATTTTAAGATAAATCATATTTTTTCCTTAATGCATGTGACATGGACTCATAAACTTATTCAAAATTGTTAAAACTCAATTTAACCTGAATAATAATAATTGCAATTACATTGAAAATCTGTTTAATCTAAACTGCTACTTCTTTACCCATATTTTTTAAAGTGTCAAGCTTGAATAATATTAGCATTTACATGCTAACAACATGAGATCATTTTGTGGGAGTAAAGGTTTGTTAGGAGAATCTGGAGTGGAGATTGAAGAAACTGATTTGAGTTTTCACAGCCAAACAGTGAAATTCTGCTGAGTTTGATCATATATTTCCCTAAAGTTCAAGTATAATTAAGATTTGGAGTAATTTTATTCTTTTATAAAATGGGATTTATTAGAATTGAATATACAAACACTTATTAAGGTTTTCAAATAAGCTATTTTAGAAATGAGAAACCTGCTTATGGGATCATGTATGTATCCCTGCTTTTAGTTTGGAAAACAATTGACTCCTTAACTGTATTAAATTCTGTGAGTATATAGGAGTATACAACTATGATGCAGAAAATATTTTCCTTTTTGTTCAAGCCCTTTTGCTTTGTAACAGTGAGAAAATTAATAGGTGACATTGACAATATTTTACTAACCAGTTTGATTCTGAGAGCAAATACACCAGTCTTTCAGTGTTCTTCTCTAATGGCACATATTTCTCCTAGAGCAGTGCTGCCAAATAATGGCTGACTATTAGGATCACTGGGAAGATTTTAAGGTTCCCAATACTCGGGCTGCACTTTATACCAATTAAATTAACCTCTGGGGAGCCACCCAGGTAAATACCTGTATTTTTAAATCTCTCTGATTCTAATATGTAGTCAAGGTTAAAAATGTCTGTCTTAGAAGGATAACTGAGCTTACTTTGCTGTATCACTATACTATTATCAAGATCCTCTGGTCTACTCCCAGTTCTTAACATGTTACAATGAGGTTAAGGAATTTAGAAATTCTAGGGAAAACGAAACCAATAAGTGAAAAAGGAAAAAAAAAGCAGCCCCAGTGTTACTACAAGCTGGTGTGATGCTCACAGCTAGTCCATGTTGTTCTCTCATTTGACATAAATAATCTCATAGAACATCAAAATCAAATGAGGTCACTATGAGATGATAATAAAATTGGACAGAACAAGTCACCATGCAACCCATCCAATACCAAACAGCTTTCATTCTTGTCTAAAATGAGTGGCTGCTGCTTCTGCACTCAGTACAGCTTTGTCCCCATTCCAGTTTGCCTTCCCTGTAGGTAAGAGTTATTGAGTACCCAACCACAGAATTGTCCTTGCTTCCTGACAGCACCCAAGTTAGAATAAAGTCTCACTTCCTTAGACCATCCCTCTCCAATATTACCCAGATCCATAATTAGTTCTTTCGAATATCCTTTTACTGAAACCCCCTACCACAGTGCCCCAAGGTGGATATGTCTCCCTCACTGAGACACATAATACACCAAACTTGTCAACTACAGATGTGTTTCTGGGGTCTTCACCAGAAAGACACTGATACCCTTTCTCAAAATACCTGACTCAAGAATATTGGGAAAAAAATGTTGGCTTAGAGACAGAAAATTGAGCAAGGTTGCCTTTGAACTGGGGAAAGCACAGTGGTTACTAAACTTGGCTACACATTAAAATCGCTTGGGGAGCCAGGCTGCCACGCGGACTGATTTAAACAGGAATCGTGGGGATAAGACTCATCGCCAGTGTTATATCTCCCCAAGTGATTTCAAAGAAAGTTATAAATACAGGGACAGAAATTACACAGACTGGGAAACTATACAAATTAGAAAACTGAAGCTAACAACAGGTTACCCAGAGTCTTTTACGCTGTAAGCCTCAGCCCAACAGACCTTTGCATGTGCGCAGTCAGACCAGAGAGTTGCCGCTTTCACATTGGTGCTAATATGGCGCAGTGTTTGCAAGGCTCCTTGATGCTGGTAGGAGAAGGCAATGGCACCCCACTCCAGTACTCTTGCCTGGAAAATCCCATGGACAGAGAAGCCTGGTGGGTTGCAGTCCATGGGGTCGCTAAGAGTCGGACACGACTGAGCGACTTCACTTTCACTTTTCACTTTCATGCATTGGAGAAGGAAATGGCAACCCACTCTAGTGTTCTTGCCTGGAGAACCCCAGGGACGGGGGAGCCTGGTGGGCTGCTGTCTATGGGGTCGGCACAGAGTCAGACACGACTGAAGCGACTTAGCATTAGCATTGATGCTGGTGATATAATACCATGTGGAAAGAAGCAGAAAGTATGAGTATATAAGGATGAACCCAACTGTGTAAATAAAATATATAAGAGCCACTAGATGACATGATTGTGCAAAATTTTTTCCTCTTTTTGAAATGTTTGTTTATATGTTTATTTCAAAAATGTTCACAATAAGCATATATTTATTTAATTAGTTTTCTTTCAAAAGTGTTGTTTAGATAGCCAGAAAAGAGCATATAGAAAACGAATAAGTATATAAAATATGAAACTGAAAAAGACATTGCTGGATCATGAGGGGAAGTTTAGTAGTAACTGATTGCTTAGCAAGGCAGCAAGGTGAGATGCTAAGAGATGCTAGAAAATGTTAAACCGATATTAGGAGAGATCAAATTGGAAAAATTCCCTCCATGAAGTTTAAGACCCTGATGTAAAACGTTCCTTACCATGGGAAGCAAGTGAGATTGGCAGACTGCAGCTATCACCTATTTCTTCAGACCAAGACTCATCATGGCCCTTGTTCTTCTTCCAAGAGTAGCAAAGGAAACATGTAACAATTCTCCTGTTTTAAATCATTTTGGTTTCAATATTTTTCTTAGGTCCTTAGTTGCTATAAAAATATTTAAAAATTAGAGAAAACCTGGCCCATGAATGTCTTGAAGCAGATAAAAGATGATTATTATTGATTATCATCATGGTCTATTGCTTTCTCTCTGGATATAACAAGAAAAGAGATCAGAATATTCCACCCCCTCCACCACTTCCTGCTTTGGAATAGCTGCCTGAACATGCTTCCAGAGGCTCAGATAAGTGAGGGCAAACCCCTCAGTTGTCCATCCTGAGAACTAAGTAACCTGTACCAGTGTGTAGTCCCGGTGGCTGGCTAGATGAAAATCCTCTTTTCAGTTGAATAGATGCAGCATGAATAATAGCTGATTAGTGCTTGGCATCATAAGAACACAGGATGACACTGAATAGTCCCTATTACTTGGGGTTGCACTTTTTCTTTATCACGTAAATAGAAAACATCATAGAAGAGGAAAGCATCCTTAATTTTGGCAGACTCTAGGAAATTACTGGAAATAAGGACAAATACAGGTTTTTTCTTTCTCTTTTTAAAAAAAGCTTTAGGAGGCCACCAAGAAGAAAAATCTAACTTTGTTTTTGTTCTAGGCAAGTTTTACAGAGTCCTGAGAGTTGGATTCAGACAGCCTGTGAGAAACCACAGGATGGATGGCCAAATTTCTAATTTAACTTTTGTTAAGAAAGGGTTTACTGATGAATGGCTGGAAGTTTTTAGGCGTTCATTCTTGGAAACTCCTCAGGAACTCCCTAAAATCATTATAATATTGTCTTTGATCTGTATGATTGGAGGTAGGTGCAATTCTTTTTATTTCAGTGTATTCTGTGGATGTATTTTGTATATGTCACCACATAGAATTAAGGAAGGTAACAATAGTAGGAAATTAGTGTGTTTTTTCTCTAAATTCATACCTCTATCCCAAGATTTTCAATCAAATGAATCCAATAATAATCTGCCCCTGAAGAAAGACCATGTAAATCTGATTCATATTCTTCACCTCTGTTGAGTTCAGAGTATTCATACCTTCTTACTTGCTAAGTTATGGTTAGATTTAAGTGATGTGGTGAATTGAATCAGATTAACAGAAAAGCAAAGGTTAGGGATTTTATTGTTAACTTGCATTATCATAAACTATAGTTTCATCCATATTGTTAAGTTAGCTGTCCCACATCTTTCTTTACTTGGAAAAAGAATTTTCAAAGTGATAGGTCTTCTGAACGATTCAGTTACTTTTTAACCCCTTGATAAGTGTTCTCTTGGGATTCCTATGTGGCACTAGTGGTAAAGAACCCGTCTGCCAGTGCAGGAGACATAAGAGACTTGGGTTTGATCCCTGGGTGAGGAAGACCCCCTGGAGGAGGGCATGACAACCCACTCCAGTATTCTTGCTTGGAGAATCCCATGGACTGAGGAGCCTGGAGGGACACAGTCCATAGGGTGCCACAGAGTCCGGCCCTACTGAAGCAGCTTAGCACAGCACAGCACAGATGTTTTCTTAGGTTTTATCAAACAGTAAAATATGCTGAGAAGAACAGAACACTGTAGAAATCAAAAGAAAGCACAATTTTTGCATCCTTTGACCTGATTAGAATTGTATTACAAAGAATTAGGAAACATTAAACTGAAGGAAATGCTGTGATATTGCTTATTGCACTTTGAGAGAATGAACAAAGTTAAGTATTCATTATAGGCTTTCTAATAGGCAGTGAAGTGAAAGTGTTAGTTACTCAGTCATGTCCAGCTCTTTGTGACCCCATGGATTGTAGCCTGCCAGGCTCCTCCATCCATGGGATTTTCCAGGAAAGAATCCTTGAGTGGGTTGCCATTTCCTTCTTCAGGGGATATTCCCGACCCAGGGATCAAACCCAGGTCTTCCGCGTTGCAGGCAGACTCTTTACTGTCTGAGCCACCAGGAAAGGTCACTAGATTTCCTCATTGTTATACTGATTACTCACTGTTAAACTGAGAATTAGCCAGGATATTTCATTTTAGTTATTTATTAATCCCTCATTGCTGGATTGCTTAAGAAATGAAAGCTGATTTATAGCATGTACATAAATTACTACAAATATTTTAGTAGTAACCCAAGAACCAATGATTATTAGAAATGTTTACTAAAGATTCTAAGGAAATTATACACATCATAAAAGAAGTAAAGCATGAGTTTAGTAGATTACCAATTATACTGATTTTATGTGTTTAAGTGTGAAGGAGGGCTTCAGTTACTGTTTCATCACTTACTTGCTATATTTCTATATTTCATTGTCTTCATATTAAGAAGTCATATCAAATTAAAGTTCTGTTAAGTGTGATATCTCATTGCCTTTCAATAGACATATTTTTTGCAGCACTTTTGAACCAACACTTGAAAGACTTTCCAGTTCCTCTCCCTGTAATATTATTTTTACTTGGATGCAGTTTTGAAATGCTAAGTTTTACATCTGACCAGGTGTGTATAGTAAATATGTGTATTTTATTTTTCTGAGTATATCTAAGATTCATATGAAGATGGCTTAAGAAAATTTGTAAGCGTATCTTTTCACTGCTCTGCCAGTTCATATATGCTTGTGATGCGAATAACATTAGATCAGCTGTGTAGAAAAAGGACCCAGGTGTGAAAAAGCTGAAATCCAGCTTAACATTGTCAAACCAGAGCCTAGGTCTCAAACTAGGTAGGCAATTCAGAATGAATACACATATAGCTACTGAGAGTGTGAGTAGCTGAGTATTTAAACATAATTCAAAACCTTAGACAAGAAATTGGCTAACAACATAGAAACTCAGAAAGACTTTGAACTACTGATACAGGACTCTATTACCAAGATAATTCTGACACTGAACCAATCTATTGCCTCAGGAATGTTTCATAGGGTTCCCATTAGAATGGAGGTTCTCTCTATGCTTGGCTTGGAATATATTAAGAAACATACATTGAACCTCTTACATGGAGTCAGAAGTGAGAGAAAAAGCAAACTATATAGCCAAGGTATCTACAGTAATACTAAATAGTTGGGAACAGCTGTAGTCAGGTAGAGAAGAGAGAATATACTTACTACAAGGAATGTAGAATGCATTACTGGCACATTAAATAGTCCTCTAGCCCAGGGGTTGGCAACAAAGTTTTTTTCTATAAAAAGCCATATAGTGAATATTCTGGACTACACAGGCTGTATGATCTCTATCACAGCTACTCAATTCTGCCATTGTAATTTAAAAGCAGCCACAGACAATACATAAGAAAATTGGCATAGCTGTATTCCAATAATACTTCATTTACCAAAAACAGGCATTGAGCCAGATTTGTTCCCAGGGACCATAGTTTGCCAACACCTGCCTTAGTTAATCAATATGTAAATAAGAATGTGTGCAAAAATGATTGACTTTCTCAAACAAATTCTATCAGTGATGTTAAAAGTGATAATGGAAACCACGTATACAGGCAAAAATCAGAAGCAGATTACTACTTCATTTGTTATGAACAGGTTTCATAATCATATGATATTTTACATAAATGTGACTTTAAATACTTCTATAAACTTTCCTATTTGTCAACAACTCTTTAAAGGAAAGGCCTCTATGTCTAGAACTGTGAAGGGTCTAAGATTTTACTCAGGCTTCAATCTCATAAATTAACTTGCCACAGTTTCACAATCCTACAAAACACATGGGACTCCTGGGCTAGAGACAAAGTACTCTATTACTCATAGCAATAGCAGAATCCAGAGCCTAAGGTTTTCTTGTCCCATTCTATGAACCCCATAAAGAGAAGTAAAGAGGGCAAGGTGAAATCTGCATATGCAATGGGTTACATTATAAGAGAGGAAATCTGAGTTTAGAGAACTTGAATTATTTTATGATGGGCAGTGAGCTCTTCTTCCCCCTTGCTCCAGAGAGAGAGATATTATCCTTATTACACTGGACAGTAATAGTAAACCTGCCCTTTGTTCTGGAGGGAGACACTTGCTTTATCTTCCAAAGCTGTTAGTACATACAAATATTCTTGAAAGAAAATATTCCTGGAAGAAAAGCGATCAGTGCCTCCACCCATAACGTACAGAGAAACACAAAAGACCAGTGAAGAATTACATTCCAAATACAAGAGTATCATCTAACCAGTAGGTAGTCAGTGTTTCCTTCATGAGTGAATGTTGAATGGATGTGTTAATGAACCAAACTCATCTCTGCTCACCCTCAAGCAGGAAAGCCAATTTACTGACAGTGGATTGTGGTGAAGGAAAGCATCTATTATAAGATTCCATACAAGGAGTACCAGACATCTAGTGCTCAAAAAGTCTTCGCTGATGGATTTCAGCAAAGCATTTTAAAAACAAGGCAAATGAGGGGAGTCCCATAGTATGTGATCAGCTTGTGCACAATTCTCTGATTGGTTGATGGTGAGGTAAAGTAAAATCATTGCAAATATTTCTTGTTTCCAACCAGACTCCTGAGGGGATGTGTTTATTTCTTTCATTTGGTGGGAGTTTAGCATCTGTAAAATAACTCAGCAGATATTCATCAGACTCTATTATTTAGATACTTCAGAGAGGAGCTAAAGCAGAGGCTATGAGGGAGGGGTCTATCTGGGGAAGGCCCCATAGAGTCCTGCTTAGTTACAGACACCCATAATAAAGTTTAAAAATTGCAACTAAATATTTTATCATAAATGCCACTAATTAATTATTTCATGAACTGCATTAACTTCCTAGTCTCTTATTCCCACTGTTCTTCCATACACATCTACATAAGCCATGGCTAATTATGTAATTTCTGGAATTTGACGTAACTGTTTACTCCTTTGTGGATTTTGTGCATGATGATCCATCTACCCCAAAGCTCTTTCTCTTGTATGCCTGAAAATCTCCTACATATCCTTTAGTACCTATGTCAGTGTACTTCCTATGTTTTTTCTTTAAAAAGAAAGACTAGACATAAAGATGTCCATTAACTTTTTGCTGCAGCTGGTAATGACCTGATGAAAAACTATAAAAATCCAACAGAGTTAAGACTTAAGCACTTACTATGTTGTGATGTATCTTTTTATTTTTTGCTAGAGATAGGAATGCCTGACATGTATTCCATGCTAACAGACTAATGGGAAAATGAGAAAATAATAGTCTTATATTATTAGGTCCAAGAATATGCAGATGCCATACAATGGATGGATTCCCACTTATTTTTTAATCTATTTACACCGATAATCATCTTTACTGTTGCATTTGATATGGATGTTTACCTGCTCCACAAGTTATTTTGGCAGGTAAGAAGTTATTTTGGAGAGTAAGAAGTTATTTTGGCAGGTGTTATTTTTTTTTAATTAATTAATTAATTAATTTTTTATTTTACTTTACAATTTTGTATTGGTTTTGCCATACATTGACATGAATCCACCACGGGTGTACATGCGTTCCCAAACATGAACCCCCCTCCGCACAACATCTCTCTGGGTCATCCCCGTGTACGAGCCCCAAGCGTGCCGTATCCTGCATCGGACATAGACTGGCAATTCGATTCTTACATGATATTATACATGTTTCAATGCCATTCTCCCAAATCATCTCACCCTCTCCCTCTCCCTCTGAGTCCAAAAGTCCGCTATACATATCTGTGTCTTTTTTGCTGTCCTGCATACGGGGTCATCATTGCCATCTTTCTAAATTCCATATATATGTGTTAGTATACTGTACTGGTGTTTTCTTTCTGGCTTACTTCACTCTGTATAATCGGCTCCAGTTTCATCCATCTCATCAGAACTGATTCAAATGCATTCTTTTTAACAGCTGAGTAATACTCCATTGTGTATATGTACCACAGCTTTCTTATCCATTCATCTGCTGATGGACATCTAGGTTGTTTCCATGTCCTGGCTATTATAAACAGTGCTGCGATGAACATTGGGGTACATGTGTCTCTTTCGATTCTGGTTTCCTCAGTGTGCATGCCCAGCAGTGGGATTGCTGGGTCGTAAGGCATTTCTATTTGCAATTTTTTAAGGAATCTCCACACTGTTCTCCATAGTGGCTGTACTAGTTTGCATTCCCACCAACAGTGTAGGAGGGTTCCCTTCTCTCCACACCCTCTCCAGCATTTATTGCTTGCAGATTTTTGGATTGCAGACATTCTGACTGGTGTGAAGTGGTACCTCATTGTAGTTTTGATTTGCATTTCTCTAATAATGAGTGATGTTGAGCATCTTTTCATGTGTTTGTTAGCCATCCGTATGTCTTCTTTGGAGAAATGTCTATTTAGTTCTTTGGCCCATTTTTTTGATTGGGTCGTTTATTTTTCTGGAATTGAGCTGCAGGAGTTGCTTGTATATTTTTGAGATTAGTTGTTTGTCAGTTGCTTCATTTGCTATTATTTTCTCCCATTCGGAAGGCTGTCTTTTCACTTTGCTTATATTTTCCTTTGTTGTGCAGAAGCTTTTAATTTTAACTAGGTCCCATTGGTTTATTTTTGCTTTTATTTCCAGAATTCTGGGAGGTGGATCATAGAGGATCCTGCTGTGGTTTATGTCAGAGAGTGTTTTGCCTATGTTCTCCTCTAGGAGTTTTATAGTTTCTGGTCTTACATTTAGATCTTTAATCCATTTGGAGTTTATCTTTGTGTGCAGTGTTAGAAAGTGTTCTAGTTTCATTCTTTTACAAGTGGTTGACCAGTTTTCCCAGCACCACTTGTTAAAGAGATTGTCTTTACTCCATTGTATATTCTTGCCTCCTTTGTCAAAGATAAGGTGTCCATATGTGTGTGGATTTATCTCTGGGCTTTCTATTTTGTTCCATTGATCTATATTTCTGTCTTTGTGCCAATACCATACTGTCTTGATGACTGTGGCTTTGTAGTAGAGCCTGAAGTCAGGCAAGCTGATTCCTCCAGTTCCATTCTTCTTTCTCAAGATTGCTTTGGCTATTCGAGGTTTTTTTGTATCTCCATACAAATCTTGAAATTATTTGTTCTAGTTCTGTGAAAAATATCGCCGGTATCTTGATAGGGATTGCATTGAATTTGTGAATTGCTTTGGGTAGTATACTCATTTTCACTATATTGATTCTTCCAATCCATGAACATGGTATATTTCTCCATCTATTAGTGTCCTCTTTGATTTCTTTCATCAGTGTTTTATAGTTTTCTATATATAGGTCTTTAGTTTCTTTAGGTAGATATATTCCTAAGTATTTTATTCTTTTTGTTGCAATGGTGAATGGAATTGTTTCCTTAATTTCGTTTTCTACTTTCTCATTATTAGTGTATAGGAATGCAAGGGATTTCTGTGTGTTGATTTTATATCCTGCAACTTTACTATATTCATTAATTAGCTCTAGTAATTTTCTGGTAGAGTCTTTAGGGTTTTCTATGTAGAGGATCATGTCATCTGCAAACAGTGAGAGTTTTACTTCTTCTTTTCCAATTTGGGTTCCTTTTATTTCTTTTTCTGCTCTGATTGCTGTGGCTAAAACTTCCAGAACTATGTTGAATAGTAGTGGTGAAAGTGGGCACCCTTGTCTTGTTCCTGACTTTAGGGGAAATGCTTTCAATTTTTCAGCACTGAGGATAATGTTTGCTGTGGGTTTGTCATATATAGCTTTTATTATGTTGAGGTATGTTCCTTCTATTCCTGGCAGGTGTTATTTTTAATAATATTATTCACTCATGAGCTACTACATGTTATCTATGTTCATGTTTTTCTTACATTTTAAAAACTTAAAAAATTTACAAAATATTTTTCTTACATTTAAAAAACTATTTTGAGATATAATTTACATGCAGAAGTGTGCATACATTTTGAGCATACGGTTTGATGAGTTTTGACAAATACCTGTGTAACCATCACCTAATCAAGATATAAACATTTTCATCAATCTAGAGAATTCCCTCAGAATTTCTTTGAAGTCAGTTCCTTACCAATGTATCAGTGAGGCAATCCCTAATCTAACCTTTTTTTTTTTTAATGATTCAATTTAATTTGATTTACCTTAGAAATTTGTCCAAATATTGATGTGACTTTCAGCATAGACAGTAATTTCCAAGGTCATGGGGTATAAGTAGAATGACTAATTTTCTCATTATTTGTTATTTCCATATACTATATTTCTTTTGAATATTAATTAATAATCAGAAAAAATTAGGAGATGATTTCTATAGCTTTATTCTTAAAGTCTCAAATAGATGCCAGGTGAAAAAAATTACGTAGTGACTTCACAGGCATTATTTTTAAAAATCACCCCTAAGAAAGATAAATTATATTCAATTAAATTGATTTTAAAAATCCATTACCTATTGTTTTTAGCTGGTTCTTTAATAATTACATAATAGTTTCATTGTCTTCCATGTATGTCTTAGATTCACGATCAAAAATAGTAAATCTCTGCTTTGGTACCATTGTAGTCTTCTTTTTTCCAAAAGTTTTTATTTTTGATAAAGTCCAATTTGACCAAATATTGAAAAAATTTTCTTTTAGAATTTGTGTCATATTAAAAAATTATTTCCTAATTCAAGGTCACTAAGATTTTCTCTTATGTTTTCTTCTAGAAGTTTAATAATTTTATATTTCACATTTAGGCCTATGATCTAATTTGAGCTAATTTTTTAATGATATGAGATGCATGTTCAGGTTCATTTTATGTTTTCATTTGGACTTTCAATTTTTACAGAATCTTTCTGTTTCTTCAGTTTTATTGTGATATAATCAACATAGATCACTATATAAGTTTAAGGGCTACAGTATAATGATTAATATGCATCATGAAATGATTATCATAATAAGTTTAGTGAATATCCATCATTTCATGCAGTTACAAAATTAAAGAAATAAAAAAATATTTTTCTTTGTAATGAAAATTCTTAGGATTTACTCTAACAACTTATATAACATACAGCAATGTTAATCATATTTATCATGTTGTTATACATTATATTCCTATTACTTATTTATCTTATAATTAGAAGTTTGTAAGTTTGTATCTTTGTACTGTCTTCATCCAATTCTTCTTCTCACTTCCCCTGTGGTTACCCCTATCTCTGGTAACCACAACTGTGATCTCCTTTTCTATGAGTTTGTTTGCTTGTTTATTTATTTTTGAAGTATAATTGACCTACATCACTGTGCTAATTCCTGTTATACAATATAGTGATTCAATATTTATATACTTTTCAAAGTGATCATCACAATAATTCTAGTTATAGTATGTCACCATACAAAAATATTAGTTATTGACTGTATTCCCAACACTGTACACTTCAAACCTGTGACTCATTTGTTTTGTACTGAAAGTTTGTACTTCTCAGTCTCCCATAGCTATTTCTTTCCTTGTCGAAATCCCCTCTCCAGGTGGTTACCTGTTTGTTCTCTTTATGAATCTGTTTCTGTTCTGTTGTTTGTTGACTTAGCATACGACCCTCTAGGTCCATCCATGTTGCTGCAAATGATGAGATTTCATTCTCTTTTGTTGCTCAGTAGTCTTCCATTGTGTGCATATGTATGTATACTCATCTTCTTTATCCATCTATCAATGAACATTTCGGTTCGGTTCGGTTCGGTTCAGTCGCTCAGTCGTGTCCAACTCTTTGCAACCCCATGAATTGCAGCACGCCAGGTCCCTGTCCATCACCATCTCCCGGAGTTCACTCAGACTCATGTCCATCGAGTCCGTGATGCCATCCAGCCATCTCATCCTCTGTCATCCCCTTCTCTGACTGCCCCCAATCCCTCCCAGCATCAGAGTCTTTTCCAATGAGTCAACTCTTCGCATGAGGTGGCCAAAGTTCTGGAGTTTCAGCTTTAGCATCATTCCTTCCAAAGAAATCCCAGGGCTGATCTTCAGAATGGACTGGTTGGATCTCCTTGCAGTCCAAGGGACTCGCAAGAGTCTTCTCCAACACCACAGTTCAAAAGCATCAGTTCTTCGGTGCTCAGCTTTCTTCACAGTCCAACTCTCACATCCATACATGACCACTGGAAAAACCATAGCCTTGATTAGATGGACTTTTGTTGGCAAAGTAATGTCTCTGCTTTTGAATATGCTATCTAGGTTGATCATAACTTTTCTTCTAAGGAGTAAGCGTCTTTCAATTTCATGGCTGCAGTCACTATCTGCAGTGATTTTGGAGCCTAAAAATATAAAATCTGACACTGTTTCCCCATCTATTTCCCATGAAGTGATGTGAGAAAGTAGTACAGTTTAATTCTTTTGCATATAGCTATTCAGTTTTTTCAACACTATTTATCAAATAGGCTGTCTTTCCCCTATTATATATTTCTTCCTCCTCTGTCATAGATTAATTGACCACAGATTAATTGCATATACAATAATTATTTTTCCTTTCTCAGGTTAGGGAAGTCTTCCCCTATTATTTCTTTAAATATATCCTCTGTCCCTTTCTCTCTCTCTCTCTTCTCTTTCACAGACTTTATTACGCTAATGTTAGTATGTTTAATGTTCTTTCAGAGGTCTCTTAAACTGTCCTCCTTTCTTTTTGTGTGTTTTTCTTTTTTGCGTTTGGCTTCAGTGATTTCTAGTACTCTGTTTTCCAGTTCACTGCTGCATTCCTCTGTTTACTGCTAATCTACTGTTGATTACTTCTGCTGCTGCTGCTAAGTCGCTTCAGTCGTGTCCGACTCTGTGCGACCCCATAGATGGCAGCCCACCAGGCTCAGTCGTCCCTGGAATTCTCCAGGCAAGAACACTGGAGTAGATTGCCATTTCCTTCTCCAATGCGTGAAAGTGGAAAGTGAAAGCGAAGTCACTCAGTTGTGTCCAACTCTTAGCGACCCCATGGACTGCAGCCTTCCAGGCTCCTCCCTCCATGGGATTTTCCAGGCAAGTGTACTGGAGTGGGGTGCCATTGCCTTCTCCAGTCAATTACTTGTACTGCATTTTTAATTTTAATTATTACATTCTTCATCTCTGATTCTTCTTTATATTTTCTAACTCTTTGTTAAAAACTTCCATCTTCTCACTCTATTCATTTAATCTTCTCCTGGATTCTTGGATCATCTTCATCAGGTAGATTGCTTATCTCTACTTCAGTTCAGTTCAGTTCAGTCGCTCAGTCGTGTCTGACTCTTTGCAACCCCATGAATTGCAGCACGCCAGGCCTCCCTGTCCATCACCAACTCCCGGAGTTCACCTAGACTCACGTCCATCGAGTCAGTGATGCCATCCAGCCATCTCATCCTCTGTTGTCCCCTTCTCCTCCTGCCCCCAATTCCTCCCAGCATCAGAGTTTTCCAATGAATCAACTCTTCGCATGAGGTGGCCAAAGTACTGGAATTTCAGCTTTAGCATCATTCTTTCCAAAGAAATCCCGGGGCTGATCTCCTTCAGAATGGACTGGTTGGATCTCCTTGCAGTCCAAGGGACTCTCAAGCGTCTTCTCCAAAACCACAGTTCAAAAGCATCAATTCTTCGGTGCTCAGCCTTCTTCACAGTCCAACTCTCACATCCATATATGACCACAGGAAAAACCATAGCCTTGACTAGACGGATCTTGGTCGGCAAAGTAATGTCTCTGCTTTTCAATATGCTATCTAGGTTGGTCATAACTTTTCTCCAAGGAGTAAGCGTCTCTTAATTTCATGGCTGCAGTCACCATCTGCAGTGATTTTGGAGCCCCAAAAAATAAAGTCTGACACTGTTTCCACTGTTTCCCCATCTATTTCCCATGAAGTGATGGGACCGGATGCCATGATCTTTGTTTTCTGAATGTTCAGCTTTAAGCCAACTTTTTCACTCTCCTCTTTTACTTTCATCAAGAGGCTTTTTAGCTCCTCTTCACTTTCTGCCATAAGGGTGGTGTCATCTGCATATCTGAGGTTATTGATATTTCTCCCAGCAATCTTGATTCCAGCTTGTGTTTCTTCCCGTCCAGCATTTCTCATGATGTACTCTGCATAGAAGTTAAATAAGCAGGGTGACAATATACAGCCTTGACGTACTCCTTTTCCTATTTGGAACCAGTCTGTTGTTCCATGTCCAGTTCTAACTGTTGTTTCCTGACCTGCATACAGGTTTCTCAAGAGGCAGGTCAGGTGGTCTGGTATTCCCATCTCTCTCAAATCTTCCACAGTTTATTGTGATCTACACAGTCAAAGGCTTTGGCATAGTCAATCAAGCAGAAATAGATGTTTTTCTGGAACTCTCTTGCTTTTTCCATGATCCAGCAGATGTTGGCAATTTGATCTCTGGTTCCTCTGCCTTTTCTAAAACCAGCTTGAGTTCTTGCTTATCTCTACTTCATTTAGTTCTGAGCTTTTATCTTCTTCCTTCAAATATATAGTTGGAACATACTCCACTGTTGCTTCATTCTACCTAATATGCTATTTTGTTTATATGTATCTGATAAGTTCATTGCATTTTCCAACCTTGGGGAAGTGGCTTTTTTTTTTTTTTTGGAGATGTCCTCTGTGCCCCAGTGACACACTCCCCTCTCTTCACCAGAGCTACATGCTCTAGGGGTTCTTCTTACATGAGCTACATGGGTCCATCTCTTGCAGCAGGCTGATTACCATGGAAAGGCTGACTACCATGGAAAGTGACAGATGTGCTGGACCCAGTTCAGTTGTTTTCTAGGCTCTGCCTTGTGTAGATGCTGCCAGCTGCTGGTGGGAAGGGCCTGGACTCAGGCAGCTGGCTGCAGGTCCCGGGGCTAGGGCTGGCCCACTGGTAGGCAGAGCTGTGTTCTGGAGTGGGTTTCTGTGGGACCAGGGATCTTGTATCTAGTGTCTGCCTGCTAGTTGGTAGGTCCAGTTCCTGACACAGCTGATTACAGGGCCTGGGGCGCTCCAAAGTTCATGTTGACCTGTTGGTGAGTAGGGCTGAATCCCAGGGGTGGGCAGCTGAGGCATCGAAAGTGTCTTGGAGCTGGTATCAGCTTGCTGATATGCTGCGTGGTGGGGGTTCCAGAGCTAGTATTGGCTTGCTGATGGGCAGGGCCATGATCCAGGGGGGACCTGGAGCAAGTGCTGTCCTGTTCATCTGGATGGCTTTGGTGCTCTTGTGGTTCCTGGGTTCATGTCTACCCACTGGTGGGTTAGAATGCTTCCTGGGGCTAGTGCCAGCTTGATAGTGGGTGAAACCAGGTTCCTCCAGCTGACTGTAGAGACTCAAGAGGATCCTAGGACTCGTGCCTGTATATTGATGTATGGGGTTGGATCCTAGCCTTTTTGATGAACAGGGCTGTGTCCCAGGTTAGCTGTACACTCAAGGAGTCTTAAGGAAACTAGCCTACTGGTAGGCAAAGCTGTATCCGCACCCAGGTAGCTGCTTGTCCTGAGGTGTTCCAATACTTTTGCCAACAAGCAGGGCCAGATTCTGCAGATCAATAAGCTAGACGAAGGATTCCCAAATGGCACTTGCCAGGACCAGTGTCCACATGGTAGAACAGGTTCCCCGAAATGGCTACCAGCTGTGTCTATGTCTCTGGGGCATCATTCCACTCTGAAAGACTTTTCAAGATCAGCAGGTGGGTCTGACCCTGGCTCCTTTCAAATTATTGTTCTGCCTTGGGTCCCAGAGCATCTGACATTTTGTGTGTGCCCTTTAAGAGTGGAGGTTCTATTTCTCACAGCCGTCTGTCTATTCCAAAAGCAAGTCCTGCTGGCCTTCACAGCCAAATGTCCTAGTAATATCATCGCCATGGTGCAGTACCCCCAGGCCGGGGATCCTGATGCAGGGACTGGACTCTTCACTTCCAAGAGAGAAACTTTGCAATTGTAATTCTCCTTCTAGTTGCGGCTCACTCACTGTGGGTATGGGTCTTGACTCTATAGTGTCTCTGGCCCCTCTTCCCATCTCATTGTGTGTTTTCATTTTTTTTAAATATAGTTGATTTAAAATATTATGTTAGTTTCAGATGTACAGTGTAGTGAATCAATATATTTTGAGATTAAAAGATAATGGCTATAATTTTCTGTGCTATACAATATGTTTTTGTTGCTTATTTTATACATTCCATCAACCCCATACACTTAATTTGTCCCTACCTCACTTACCTTTCCCTTTTGGTAACCACTAATTTGTTTTCTATATCTATGAATCTGTTTCTTTTTTGCATATATATTCATTTATATATTTTTTAGATTTCACATATAAATGATATACAGTATTTATCTTTCTCTGATTGATCTCACTAAACATAATGTTCTCTAAGTCCATCCATATTGCTGCAAATGGCAGAATTTTATTCTTGCATTGGTTGTATAGTGGTGAGCATAGCTGCCTTCCATTCTTTTTATGGCTGAATAATATTCTATTGAATATAAAATCCACATCCCCTTATCTATTCATCTGTTAATGGGCACTTGAGTTGTCATGGTTTCTTTATATCTTTAGTTGTAGATCTTTTCTGCTAGTCTTATGGCCTTTCTCAAAAATAGTTACTCTGTTTTAAATAGGAATGAGTGATCAATATACTGTTGGCTGTATTTGAAATACATTACTGCTATTAACTGTAGTCACCATACTGATATTATGTCCCTATGCTTTACTTATTTTATAACTGGAAATTGGTGCCTGATGACCAATTTTATGCATTTCACACCTTCATCTCCCAACTAACCTGATTGCCTGTCTCTGTCAACCATAAATCTGTTCTCCAAATCTATGAATTTGTTTCTTTAGATTCCACACATAAGTGAGATTATATGGCGTTTGTCTTTCTCAGTATGATTTATTTCACTTAGTATATGCCCTCAAGATCCACTTGTATTGTGGCAAATGGCAAGATTTCCTTCTTTTTCTTATGACTGAATAATATTCCGTACATGTATATACGTGCCTAATGCATATTCCTTATCCATTCATCTATAGGTGGACGTTTAGATTGCTTAATGTTTGGCTGTTGTGAATAATGCTGTAGTGAACATGGGAGTATATTTGTGAATCTCACAGGTACTTTAAGGAACAATCAGCATATTTTCCCAAGTCTGTTTGGTCGTAAAATCATGCTAAATAACCACCACAGGAGAATAAGAGAAAAATAGAAGGCAACTTCCCAATAGTGGGAAGGCAACTTCCCAATAGTGGGAAGGCAGAAGGCCAGGTTCCAGTTCTGAAATAATAGAATTTCCCTTCCTATCTTTTCCCTGGTCCTCTGCCATTTCCATGCACTCTTTCTATTATTTTGTTTTCTCTTTCCTCCCCCCACCCCCACTCTTTTGTAACTTCTTTTTAATTTTTTTTTCTTTTTTCTGTGTTAATAAGCTATGTTTCAGTTTTTATCCATTGTTAAATGTGTATATATATTATACATATGTAACATATAGTATATTTATATGGTATCTATGTATACATATCTATATTCAATGTCTTTATCAAGGTAATTAAAAATTTATTTTTTCCCTTATGGTTTATTACAAGATATATAATATATATATATATATCCTGGGAATATATATATATATATATATCCAGGGAATATAATTCCCTGTGCTTTATAGTAGGACCCTGTTGTTTATCTATATGTAGTAGTTTGTATAAAAGTTGCTTTTTAATTATAATATTTCCTATAACTAAGATTTCTAAGATTCTAAGACTCTCACTGTAATTTTTTCCTTATTTCCAGAGTTTCAAGCACATAGTTGTTAAGTAAGATAATTGAAAATTTTCCTTTGATGGATTTAATGTGATCCTATATCTTCAGTATCCTGATTTTGCTTTTAAAAATGGAATACAAATGCAATTTGATTTTTCTATCTATGAAATTTCTTTGCAGATAGTTTTCATTACGATTCCTGGCTTTCTGATTAACTATACCTTAATCCTTTGGTATCTGGCATCTGTGAATAAATTGCTTTTGAAAACCACCCCATGGTTATTATTTTCAGCCATCCTTGTAAGTTTAGATCCCATGCTGACTTCATCTGCTATAAAAGATCTGGGTAGGTGTATTTCTCTCTTTTCCTATATTTAAAATATATTCCATGTTTAAATTGTTTAGTTTTAAGATCTTTGACATTATAGCTTCTTACTATGTGAAGCGGGGTGCTGGGACACTAAGGTTTGAACATAGAGATTCATGTGGTGATTCTTAGAATAGAATGAAATGCCATTGATGGGCTTACTTAGTATTTTAAGTCTTACATTCAGCTGTGGAATGAAACTGAAAAGTGAAAGTGAAAGTCGATCAGTCATGTCTAACTCTTTGTGACCGCATGAACTATACAGTCCATGGAATTCTCCAGGCCAGAATACTGGAGTGGGTAGCCTTTCCCTTCTCCGGGGGATCTTCCCAACCTAGGGATCAAACCCAGGTTTCCCACATTGCAGGCAGATTCTTTACCAGCTGAGCCACGAAGGAAGCCCAAAGAAAATAATCTGCCTCTTGCATCGGCTGGGAATCGATCCCCAGCCCCCCGTGTGGCAAGTGAGAATTCTACCACCAATGCCTTTGTTAGGGAAGGGCATTATTTGGAATCCTTGACTTTATGCATGCTTCTGCCTTGAGCCAATAGGATAGTTTTGGGAGCATTACAATATTGTATGTATTTCATGGTAACATTTTTATTGCCCAACACCTCTCTTCTGTTGAAAACACTGTTCTTTGGATGATGATATCTGTAAAAAAAAAAAAAAATTATCTTTTAAGTCTTTGTCACCATTAAGACAAAAATTCTAAAGAGTCAAAAACAGTAAAATCATTAATGATATAGTGTTTTCAGTGTGCACTGTTTTAGGAGAAAGAAACCTCTTTTGAAAAGTAAAATACCAAGTCAGTGTAACCCAGAAAAAAAAATCCAAGACTCGCATTCAAAAAAAGGAAAAATTACCTAATTTATGTTTGCTTGACTATTTTTTATAATGAGAACGGAAACATTTGTTTTAAAATAGAATTTTAATGTGGCACATACATACACACACACCCTCACATGAACACTTTTTATGGACAAAGCTAGTGGAGGTGATGGAATTCCAGTTGAGCTGTTTCAAATCCTGAAAGATGATACTGTGAAAGTGCTGCACTCAATATGCCAGCAAATTTGGAAAACTCAGCAGTGGCCACAGGAATGGAAAAGGTCAGTTTTCATTCCAATTCCAAAAAAGGCAATGCCAAAGAATGCTCAAACTACCACACAATTGCACTCATCTCACATGCTAGCAAAGTAATGCTCAAAATTCTCCAAGCCAGGCTTCAGCAATATGTGAACCGTGAACTCCCTGATGTTCAAGCTGGTTTTAGAAAAGGCAGAGGAACCAGAGATCAAATTGCCAACATCCACTCGATCATGGAAAAAGCAAGAGAGTTCCAGAAAAACATCTATTTCTGCTTCATTGACTATGCCAACGCCTTTGACTGTGTAGATCACAATAAACTGTGGAAAATTCTGAAAGAGATGGGAATACCAGACCACCTGACCTGCCTCTTGAGAAATCTGTATGCAGGTCAGGAAGCAACAGTTAGAACTG